>NW_027361932.1:1035000-1215000 GCF_039654945.1 Dendrobates tinctorius | reverse complement strand
GTGCAAGTGGTTGGGCTAGAAGATGCAAGGAGCCTGTTTACTTCTTCTTCTGTGACTGGTTCAAAATCAGAGAGTGAGCTAGATGCAGTGGGGGAGGGAGGACAGTGCATGGTATGAGGTGTTTGGGAGATAATTTCCTGTCGGATCTGGTCAATTTTTTCTTTGAAGTAATTCGTCAGATCGTCAGCTCGAAGCTCCGTGTTTGGGGCCTGTACTCTTGGGTTCAGTAGAGAATGAAAAGTGTCAAAGAGATGTTTAGGGTTATTGGACAGTGAGGTGATGAGGGTGTTGAAATAGGTTTGTTTTGAGAGGTAAAGGGCAGTGTTGTATGTTCTAAGCATAAACTTATAATGGATGAAATCTTCGTGTAGATTGGATTTTCTCCACAGACGTTTGTCGCACCTTGAGCACCGCTGCAGGAAACGTGTTTACAGGGTGTGCCAGGGTTGTCACCATCTGTGTTGAGGTGTTCTATGTATAGGAGGTGCAAATTCATCCAGGGAACTTTGAAGTGTTTCATTGTAATGCTTCAATGCAGAATCAGGACATGAGAGGGAGGAGATAGGGGCCAATGAAGACTGCAAGTTCTTCATAAGTTTCTGGGTGTTAATGGCCTGTATGTTTCTATAAGTATGGACAGTGGGGGTGACCTGGGTGGCCTGGCAGTTTTTGATAGAGAATGAAAGAAGGTTGTGGTCAGAGAGCGGGAGAGGGGAGTTTGCAAAATCATCCACTGCACAAAGCCGAGAGAAGACCAAGTTGAGGGAGTTTCCATCTTCATGCGTTGGAGAATTAGTAAGCTGCGAGAGGCCAAACGAGGAGGTTAGAGATAAAAGGTGAGTAGCAAATGGGGAGAGGTGAAGAACAATGGGGATGTTGAAATCACCCATGATGAGGGTAGGGATGTCACAGGAGAGAAAATGTGGAAGTCAAGGGGCAAAATGATCCAGGAACTGATGGGAGGGGCCGGGAGGAGGATATACCACCGCCACTCGCATGGACAAGGGGGTGTAGAGTCTGACGGCATGGACCTCAAAAGAAGGGAAGACAAGTGAGGGTACTTGAGTAATAACCTGAAAGGTACATTTTGTTGATAGGAGAAGACCAACGCCTCCACCATCTTATTATACTTATAATTGCCAGACCTGAAATAACAAGCACTTTTCACCTACTGTGTTCCCCCCCATTTCCTTGTAGATTGTAAGCTTGCGAGCAGGGACCTCACTCCTATTGTCACTGTTTAAATTGTCTTAACTTGTATTGAATTTATTGTCTGTACATGTCCCCGCTTAATTGTAAAGTGCTGCGGAATATGTTGGCGCTATATAAATAAAAATTATTATTATTATTATTATTATTATACATCACTGTGTACTTACAATTGCTCATTTTTCACTTCTACCAAGCTAATTTTTCCCTTTTCCATTAGGCCTATGACATCACATGAGTAAAAGAGACTAACTGAATCCTGCAAAGCTCTATGTAGAAAAAGGAAGTCAATTTTCTCTTTATAAGTCATTAGTAACTGCAATCTCTCTGGCAGGGGGAGAAGGGAGCAGCTGTGTCAGAAAGTGAAAAGGGAATGAGAAATACAGGGACAAGTGACTTCTATTTTCTACATAAAGCAGAGAAAAGAGAAGAATTAGCCTGGCAGAAAGGCAAAATGAGCAATTATTAGTACATTGTGCCATATAATATGATGATTGCAATATATCAAGAGGACAAAAACTTTGATGGGAGGGCTTCTTGAATTGAAAATTCATCAGTCTGCTTGTTCTGAGGAGAGAGCTTGTAACTTTTGAATCAGTCTGTGGAGACACAGGGGTCAACATAGCAATGTGTTATTGAACTACAAAATAGTCAGATTACACGTAGAGCAGTCCCAGAAAAATACCCAAGATGGTGCAACTTACAGAGTCTCACCCTTCCGCAGACTCGCCAGGATAGGAGCAGCTGTTACTTCAAAGCTTCCAGGGCCAACTTCCCCAGGTGTGGTATGCACACAGAGAGGAGGTTACAGCAAGCTTAGGAAGATGACAGTCCATTAAGGTACAAAGCCAGTTGACTGGCATGTTACAACCTGGGTTTTCCAATCATCTCCGTGGAGCCAGGTGACCAGTGTGTCCCAATTCTGGCTTTCACAAACATATCAATGGTTCAGTGATGGTCAATGGAGCAGATCTGTATTCTTTCAGTCAGGGCCATGGTCCACTAAGCTAGAATCCTGTAGAATGACAAATCTGAGTCCCTTGTGATGGAGCCATGATGTCTTGGCTGCTGCGGTTTGGGCTTGGTGCATCCTGGGGACCTTCTCCAAATGTGCATGAGGTAATACAATGTAGGATAGCTTTTTGTGGCGTTATCTAATTGGCTATGTATAATTCAGCTATGTATAATGTTGCTATTATGTCCAGCTATATTGTTTCCGCTACTGTTTAATATGAGCCTCTGATATTCAATTTATGCATTGATATCTTATTTATGCACTGGCACTTTATTACTTATTATATCCGACCTCATATTTGCACACTATTATTATTTTTTTCTGATTGTATTAGTGCTCCTATTTTTTTGTTGATACACCTTGTCATCTCTTGTCTATTTTTGCAATCAGAATTGTCCCCTGTGTTGTGCCCCTTTTCTTTGGTATTGACTCTCCGCCCCTTCCTGATTTTATTGTAAATTTTCCAATAAAATTTCTGTATTTTGCAACATTAGGACATTTTTTTTGTTTTTTTTTCTTTTGCTGTCCATTGTAATTCCGAGTTGTCCTCTATACATATCCATGGGTGCACTGTAGGTGTTTATTACTTTATCTTGATACATTGCTACCCAACACTATTAATTTGTGTATACTTTGCCTTGAATTTAGTGTTTAAGCTAGAATCCTGTAGAATGACAAATCTGTGTCCCTCGTGATGGAGCCATGATGTCTTGGCTGCTGTTCTGTAGAGAGTCTCTTTATGTTTGGATGTCTGGATGTCTTGGTTGAATCTCTGACTCCTCATACAGAGGCATATAACCTCTTTTTATAGTTAACAACTGTCCTTCATCCAGTATTCCCAGATAAACGGGAAGAATGGTGATAAGACCAACTTACATTGTTTGATTATGTAATCTATTTGTATAGTTTTTCCTTCTCTATTTTGCAAGTCAACAAACTTACTGGCCTGGACAATGTGTAATTAACATATCAGCAAACATCATTGTTCCATGACCCTCTATCACTAGTCAGCCCAGATAAGAGCACAATATGTTACATCAAATTGTCAACTTAAAAAGTCAATATTACAGGCTTAATACTGAGCAAAAGTCTATTTTCTTGACCAACCAGAAAGAAACACATAAATTCAAAAGTCGACACGTAGATAACAGTCTATTCCTTCTGGCTTGCTGGAAATAGATTGATTCAGATATAATGCTGTGTCCTCACACAGTCTTTTTATCTGCTCCTTTTATCTGACTTATGACCAAAAAGTTTATCTTAACTTTAATATAATCTGTAGTCTTATATCAGCCCAGAAGGGATCTGAAAAAGACAGACAGGGCAGAGCTGTTCCAGTTTATTGTGGGCCCATACCACAGATCATGACCATGGGGGAACCTATAAGTCACTTATTAAAAGTGAGTATATAGTCGAAACTGCAGGGCCCCACAGCTGCAGCTTTCAGAGGTAACACTTTTCCCTGCTTGTTTTATCAAAGGAGTGAGTGGAATTCTATTGCGTTTAATACATACATTGTATGCGGTAGCTTTCTAACCAATGCATGGCTGAGGCTACAGGTATTCTGATTTTTATAATGACTTTACTGGGGATTTGGATCCTTGGACCAGAAAAATGTAAAGCCACATATTATAAAGATACCTAAAGAATTTATTCAAGACAGAATATGAAGATTCAATTGTAAAATGAACCTGTCAATAGGATTTAATAACTGAACCTTGTGGTATGGCTGTAGACATCCCAGTACAACTTTAAAAATTATGACTTTTAAATATACCTAAAAGTTAGCCTGGAAGTGCATTCAGAGTGTGTCAATCTTAATTTCCCTCGTATTATCATAAAACATTTATCATTTACCATTTATCATTTTTGTTGTACTAGTAGTACCTGACCTTTCTAGCCATCCAATCACTAGCTTCAGTATTAAAATCATATTGTTGAGTTCCCTTTAAGTTCAATAATGTATTTCCTAAAGTTCTTGCTTTTTGAACATCTATTTGCTAGGTCTGGCAATGTGGAGGAAGTATGGAAGTGTTGCCTTGCTCTAGAGTTGCCCATATTGAACGCACAAAGAAGCCTTATAATAATGACATTGATTATTATGCAAAGCGTAATGCCCTGCGGGCGGCAGAAGTCTGGATGGATGAGTTCAAGTCCCATGTTTACATGGCATGGAACATACCAATGACAGTAAGTTTTATATCTCCAGTAAATAAATAACCTTTAAGTTAATTTTTGGTTGTTTTAATGTCTTTTTCAGTTCCTTTTTACTGAGTGTGCACTAAGCAAAATCTGCAACTGAATGGGAATTAATAAACTTTAACACATGAAGGTTAGTTTTTTGTGAGACGTAACCTCACATGGTAAGCAGTTATATAGAACAATAATTTCAAGAATCCTAAAAAAGCTAAGCTCACACATTGCAGTGTGGTAATCCTTTGTGAATACAGCTACAGATGTATCACTGCCTACTTCCATTGTCTCAAAAGCTAAATTATGTGTACATTCAAGATTTTCCAGTATGATGGCTCTACCAAGACAATTTGAAACACTTAAACCCATCCCAATTTAATTTCATATTTTTAGAACTCCAAATGTAATATTTTTGTATGCAAACATTAATTTTTCATAAAATTCAAATCCATTCATGCAAAAAGCTTACAATAGAAATGAAACCTGGCAGGGCATCTGCAGATGAAGGAGTGAGATATGTATCACAGGACAGATGCATTGCATTTGCACTCTGCACAGATGACATGAATAAATAACATCCTTGCCGAAATGTAACAAAGCAAAGTGATCAATATTTTATTTACCGAAATGTGTTATGCCGCTGTATCTTGTATGGTTCCTCAGATTTCAGTATCACAAGGTTGATCATTCCGTCAGTCTGTTAAATGTACAGCAATTTTCTGCAAAAGTGTTGTTAAGACAATTCACTGAACTATGAAACAGAAACCTGATATGTGGTCTTTCTTCCTTTTGAAAGAACCCTGGGGTGGACTTTGGCGATGTCTCTGAAAGACTAGCTCTTCGACATAAACTACAGTGTCGTAATTTTAAATGGTACCTGGAGAATGTATACCCAGAAATGAGGATTTACAATAATACTATTACGTATGGCGAGGTAAGACACCCTTCTTATATGAAAAAAGTTTAAGCATACCAGAATAATATTTTTATAACACAGCACGGACCGCCCAAAAGTCTGTGATGTGGGCTGCACTAAACTAGGCTGCGTCACTCTGCTGCTAAACTACCATCTTCAGTTGAAAGTCAATGTCATACAATTTCACAGCTCTTGCTCCCACACAGAAGACAGTAACTAAGACCAACGAGCAGGATGCTGCCTACTTAAGTGTAGTCTGCAGCACAGACTTCAGGCAGTCCGTGCTGTGGATTATCAACACACAGCCATGTCGTAGAGTGGTTTAAAATAAGGTTGTATTCCTGACTTCTGAAATGTAATCGTTTTCTTGGGAAAGTGGAGGTATGTTTTAAAGGAGAAGAGCTGAATGGCTAAGTGACACAAACTAAACAGTAAGAAACAAAGAGAGCAGAGGAATAAGTAACTTATAGTTCATCTATTAAGAATTTAACATACAGTTGTGGTCAAAAGTATTGACACCCCTGCAATTCTGTCAGATAATACTCAGTTTCTTCCTGAAAATGATTGCAAACACAAATTCTTTGGTATTATTATCTTCATTTAATTTGTCTTAAATGAGAAAACACAAAAGAGAATGAAGCAAAAAGCAAAACATTGATCATTTCACACAAACTGCAAAAATGGGCAAGACAAAAGTATTGGCACCCTCAGCCTAATACCTGGTTGCACAACCTTTAGCCAAAATAACTGCGGCCAACAGCTTCCGGTAACCATCAATGAGTTTCTTACAATGCTCTGCTGGAATTTTAGACCATTCTTCTTTGGCAAACTGCTCCAGGTCCCTGATATTTGAAGGGTGCCTTCTCCAAACTGCCATTTTTACATCTCTCCACAGGTGTTCTATGGGATTCAGGTCTGGACTCATTGCTGGCCACCTTAGAAGTCTCCAGTGCTTTCTCTCAAACCATTTTCTAGTGCTTTTTGAAGTGTGTTTTGGGTCATTGTCCTGCTGGAAAACCCATGACCTCTGAGGGAGACCCAGCTTTCTCACACTGGGCCCTACATTATGCTGCAAAATTTGTTGGTAGTCTTCAGACTTCATAATGCCATGCACATGGTCAAGCAGTCCACTGCCAGAGGCAGCAAAGCAACCCCAAAACATCAGGGAACCTCCGCCATGTTTGACTGTAGGGACCGTGTTCTTTTCTTTGAATGCCTCTTTTTTTCTCCTGTAAACTCTATGTTGATGCCTTTGCCCAAAAAGCTCTACTTTTGTCTCATCTGACCAGAGAATATTCTTCCAAAACATTTTAGGCTTTTTCAGGTAAGTTTTGCAAACTCCAGCCTGGCTTTTTTATGTCTCGGGGTAAGAAGTGGGGTCTTCCTGGATCTCCTACCATACAGTCCCTTTTCATTCAAATGCCTACGGATAGTACGGGTTGACACTGCTGCACCCTCGGACTGCAGGGCAGCTTGAACTTGTTTGGATGTTAGTCGAGGTACTTTATCCAACATCCGCACAATCTTGCGTTGAAATCTCTTGTCAATTTTTCTTTTCCGTCCACATCTAGGGAGGTTAGCCACAGTGCCATGGGCTTTAAACTTCTTGATGACACTGCGCACGGTAGACACAGGAACATTCAGGTCTTTGGAGATGGACTTGTAGCCTTGAGATTGCTCATGCTTCCTCACAATTTGGTTTCTCAAGTCCTCAGACAGTTCTTTGGTCTTCTTTCTTTTCTCCATGCTCAATGTGGTACACACAAGGACACAGGACAGAGGTTGAGTCAATTTTAATCCATGTCAACTGGCTGCAAGTGTGATTTAGTTATTGCCAACACCTGTTAGGTGCCACAGGTAAGTTACAGGTGCTGTTAATTACACAAATTAGAGAAGCATCACATGATTTTTCGAACAGTTTGGTGTGGAATTATATCCAATTTGGCTTTATGACAATTCTTTTTGTGTTTTTTCATTTAAGACAAATTAAATGAAGATAATAATACCAAAGAATTTGTGTTTGCAATCATTTTCAGGAAGAAACCGAGTATTATCTGACAGAATTGCAGGGGTGTCAATACTTTTGGCCACAACTGTAGGTTCATCTCTAAGGTAACATATGTGACAAATAAAATAGAAAATTAAATAGTGCTAGTAGTAATTAACACTAGAACTACCGTATGTTTCATAATACCTATAACTACCATTAGGGGTCATTTTGACCCCCATTCAAAAGTACTGACTCTGGAGTAAAAATAACTTTTTTTGTTGCCAACAAATTAAAGAACATTTATTTTAACTTAGTAGGAACAGTGTTAAGATCAAGTACAGAACGCATTTTCAGCATGCGGTGTCCAACAGTTAACACAAACAGTACTTTCTTCCACTTTCCCAGTGCATTTTCCACAAACTGGTTTGTTACAGCTTGCGCAAGTTTTAGTTGTTTTGCTTTCGTTGCATCTTCCAACTCCACATTTTCAACGCTTGCGTATTTCTTGTCTTTTTGTTTGTGGTTCAGACATTGTGGATGATGGGCCACTTCTTCTGACTCATTTTCAGATAAATTCTGAAGACATTTCAAAATTTCATCACTTGTCAGACCCCTCTGCTTACTCATGCTTCAAATATACATCACAAAAAGGGACTTGTAAGATTGCAGAAGTAATAAAACGACACTGTACAAACATGCAGAGTTGTAGCTTCAACTGTAATGTTTGCTACTGAAGTGCAGACAGAAATCGCTACGAGACATGGATCAAACATGTTCAGACAAGTTTGGACAAAACAAAATGCTGAATCATCCCTGATATGCAAAGATACAATTACACTCTACAACTAGGGAGAAGCACTGTGATTTTCTGTACTCTGTAATATTAGGTGACTTGCCTACTACTACTTTTATGTATGGGGTCAAAATGACCCCTTCAGTAAAATCCGGGCCCCTGAAAAAGTTACAATTCATTTTTGTGTTTTGTGTCCTAAAATATACACTACCATGAATAAATAGAAGTCACAAAAAGTCAGAACTAGTGTTGAGCATTCCGATACCGCAAGTATCGGGTATCGGCCGATACTTGCTGTATCGGAATTCCGATACCGACTTCCGATATTTTTTCAATATCGGAATTCGGCATCGGAATCGGAAGTTCAGTTGATTGACGGCCTGACGTCATCATGATGCGCGGTGTGTGCGCATCATGATGCGCCGTCATTTCGGGCCTTCCGGGGGTCTCTGCCGGCCTGCCGGGGGGCTGTGCCGGCCTGCTGGGGGGCTGTGTGGACTGCCCGGGGTCTGTACCGGCCTGCCGGGGGGCTGTGCCGGCCTGCCGGTGGTCTGTGCACCCTGTGGGGGTCTGTACCGGCCTGCCGGGGGGCTGTGCCGGCCTGCCGGGGGGCTGTGCTGATGTCCGGGGGTCTGTGCAAGCATCGTCCGATGGGACTACAAGTCCCATCGGGCGATGCCTGCTACCATGACAGTGATTGACACATTAGCCAATGATGGGACAGTAGTAGTCCCATCATCCGGCTAATGTGTTAAATGTTAAAAAAAAAAAAAAAAATACTACATACATACTACATGCATGCTACATACATACTACATGCTACATACATACTACATATATACTACATACATACTACATACATGCTACATACATACTACATGCATGCTACATACATACTACATGCATGCTACATACATACTACATGCATGCTACATGCATGCTACATACATACTACATGCTACATACATACCACATACATACTACATACATACTACATACTACATATATACTACATGCATGCTACATACATACTACATGCTACATACATACCACATACATACTACATACATACTACATACATACTACATGCTACATACATACTACATATATACTACATGCATGCTACATACATACTACATGCTACATACATACCACATACATACTACATACATACTACATACATACTACATGCTACATACATACTACATATATACTACATGCATGCTACATACATACTACATGCTACATACATACCACATACATACTACATACATGCTACATATATACTACATGCATGCTACATACATACTACATATATACTACATGCATGCTACATACATACTACATGCTACATGCATGCTACATACATACTACATACATACTACATGCTACATACATACCACATATATACTACATACATACAATACATTCATACAATACATACATAGACATACAGTACATATAACATAGAGTAACATACTTACCAATACTTGTCACATTGTTCCCCGAAGCCATTGTCTTTTCCGGAATAAATATTAACATAACAAACCACAAAAATACTCACCCACGATCCGAAGCAGTCCACGAGTGTGTCCCACGACGATCTTGGGTAGAGAACTGCAGCATCAGATGATGCTGCCGTTCTCTACGGGCTGCAGGAATCCAATGACGGAAGGTAGGTATCCTTCCGCACTGTATTCCTCCGCCACTTAAAAAAAAAAAAGTCCCTAGTCTCACTTTATGCCATTGCTGCGTGGGAATTTCCCACACAGCAATGGCATAAAGTGAGACTAGGGACTTTTTTTTTTTTTTAAGTGGCGGAGGAATACAGTGCGGAAGGATACCTACCTTCCGTCATTGGATTCCTGCAGCCCGTAGAGAACGGCAGCAACAGCTGATGCTGCAGTTCTCTACCCAAGATCGTCGTGGGACACACTCGTGGACTGCTTCGGATCGTGGGTGAGTATTTTTGTGGTTTGTTATGTTAATATTTATTCCGGAAAAGACAATGGCTTCGGGGAACAATGTGACAAGTATTGGTAAGTATGTTACTATATGTTATATGTACTGTATGTCTATGTATGTATTGTATGAATGTATTGTATGTATGTAGTATATATGTGGTATGTATGTAGCATGTAGTATGTATGTAGTATGTATGTAGCATGCATGTAGCATGCAGTATGTATGTAGCATGCATGTAGTATATATGTAGTATGTATGTGGTATGTATGTAGCATGTAGTATATATGTAGTATGTATGTGGTATGTATGTAGCATGTAGTATGTATGTAGCATGCATGTAGTATGTATGTAGCATGCATGTAGTATATATGTAGTATGTATGTAGCATGTAGTATGTAGCATGCATGTAGTATATATGTAGTATGTATGTAGCATGTAGTATGTATGTAGCATGCATGTAGTATATATGTAGTATGTATGTAGCATGTAGTATGTATGTAGCATGCATGTAGTATGTATGTAGCATGCATGTAGTATGTATATGGTATGTATGTAGCATGTAGTATGTATGTAGCATGCATGTAGTATATATGTGTTATGTATGTGGTATGTATGTAGCATGCATGTAGCATGCATGTAGTATGTATGTAGTATGTATGTAGTATATATGTAGTATGTATGTAGCATGTAGTATGTATGTAGTATGTATGTAGCATGCATGTAGTATATATGTAGTATGTATGTAGCATGTAGTATGTAGCATGCATGTAGTATATATGTAGTATGTAGCATGTAGTATGTATGTAGCATGCATGTAGTATATATGTGTTATGTATGTAGCATGTAGCATGCATGTAGCATGCATGTAGTATGTATGTAGTATATATGTGGTATGTATGTAGCATGCAGTATGTATGTAGCATGCATGTAGTATATATGTAGTATGTATGTTGCATGTAGTATTTATGTAGTATGAATGTAGCATGTATGTAGTATGTAGTATGAATGTAGCATGTATGTAGTATGCATGTTGTATGTATGTAGCATGTAATTTTTTTTTTTTTTTTTTTTTTTACATTTAACACATTAGCCGGATGATGGGACTACTACTGTCCCATCATTGGCTAATGTGTCAATCACTGTCATGGTAGCAGGCATCGCCCGATGGGACTTGTAGTCCCATCGGACGATGCCTGCACAGACCCCCGGAGCCTGCACAGCCCCCCGGCAGGCCGGCACAGCCCCCCGGCAGGCCGGCACAGCCCCCCGGAGCCTGCACAGCCCCCCGGCAGGCCGGCACAGCCCCCCGGCAGGCCGGCACAGCCCCCCGGAGCCTGCACAGACCACCGGCAGGCCGGCACAGACCACCGGAGCCTGCACAGACCCCCTGGCAGGCCGGCACAGCCCCCCGAAAGGCCCGTACAGACCCCAGAGAGGCTGTACAAGGGCAGGAAAGGGTTTTTCTTATTCCGATACCGGAAGTCCCATAGACTTGAATGGGACTTCCGGTATCGGAATCGGCGATACCGATACTTTTTTTAAAGATCGGCCGATACCATCCGATACGATACTTTGAAGTATCGGACGGTATCGCTCAACTCTAGTCAGAACTCATTTGTTAAAATTTTAGAAATTATAGGAAAAAGAAATAGCAAAAGGGTCAAAATGACCCCTCCGGTAGTTCTAGTGTTAACGACTTTTGAGCTTACAAAAAAGGTATTGTAATGTTCCTGAATGCTAACCAGATGAAGCCACCATAGCCCAGTAGTTTTCAATTTGTTTATCTTTTTCAGTTCTGTGCAGTAGAGTTGTTTTCATGCTGCCGAACTTTACAGATTGTGAGATTACCATTTTAAGAACTACAGTTCCCATAATTAATTCCTGTCTCATAGACATTGCCACTGTGTATGACTGTTATTTACGGTTGTCTGCAGGCCCCTCTATTACAATGTACAATGTACTTACTCCCTGTTTTCATATACACTATGCTTAGACACTTCTGCAGGCCCCTCTATTACAATGTACAATGTACTTACTCCCTGTTTTCATATACACTATGCTTAGACACTACTCAGCTATTGCCTGAAACTGATCAATCGTCTGCTTCACATGTAAAACCCAATGCCCTCAGAGCCAAGGGGTGCTGTAAAATGTAGGAAGAGTTAGTGGCTGACATACTACCTGTGCAAATAGTTCACAAGGGCTGATGGGGAAGGCAGCCCGGCCAGAGAATTGATGTGTGCTGGTTGCTGCTGGGCAGTTTTTTAAAAATCCCAATCTCTTAAATGTGTATCCAGTATGTGTGTGCAACGTGTAAATGCTTGTATAAAGTATACATGTGTTTAATGTGTGTGCAAAGTATATGAGCAAATGTAACTATTCTTGTATATTTTTATTGCACCATTGATTCCATGGTGCCGTACATGAGGAAGGGTTACATACAAAATACAGATAAAAATTACAGTTAAAAAACTAACAGTGACAGACAGGTACAGAGGGGAGAGGTCTCTGCCCTTGTGGGCTTATATTCTACAGGATAATGGAGAAGAAGACATGGGAGTAATGGGTATGCATGTGTGTACTGTGTATATACAATATGTGCTTTGCCCACATGGTCATTATTCTCCTGTATTCCCCATCTGCATGGGCGGTCTTCTGACAGCTTATTTGCATAAGATTTGCATACTTGCAGTCACTTGCTAACCAGTCTCCTGTGCTTCTCTCAATTTTCTTCTATTGAGAGAAGCCAGAAGAGACTAGTCAGCAAATATGTAAATCGCATACATGTGGTCACATGACCACCCACTCACATGGCAGAATTCCTTTAATGTGTACATGTAATTTATGTGTGTGTGTAATGTGAGTTTGCATGTGTCGTGTATATTTTTTTTACTATGGTTGTTTATGTGTGTGTACTGTACAATCATGGTCAAAAGAATTGGCACCTTTGAAATTGATCCAGAAAATGAAGTATTTCTCCCAGGGAATTATTGCAATTAAATATGTCTTGTTATACACATGTTTATTTAATTTGTGTGTTTTGGAACAACACACAATAACTGAGAAAAAAATGCTAATTGGGCATAATTTCACAAAAAACTCCATAAATGATGCGGACAAAATTGTCTGCACCCTCAACTTAATATTTGGCTGCATTCTCTTTGGAGTAAATAATTGCAATCAATCACTTCGTATAACCATCAACAAGCTTCTTACACCTCTCAACTGGAATTTTGGACCACTCTTCTATTACAAACTGCTCCAGGTCCCTCATATGTGAAGGATGCTTTCTTCCAACAGCAATTTTATGATCTTTCCCGAACGCACTTTCACCCATGACTGTATATGCATGTATACTTATGAATTTTACCCATGCATTATAGAGGCATGGTAGCTATGTGGGTGATTTATTTTACTGCATTAAAAACATGTGGGCACAATTTTTAGATATAATAAAACCAGTCTAAACCACATTTTATCTTTTGTAGCTCTGGCAATAAAAACTGATTTTGCACATAATATTTTAAAACACTATAAATATCTCTGGGAATGATGTGTGATCTTTGCTGATACTTTTTTTGCATGTCTAGTCTGTTTTTCACACTAGTGAGTAGTGAGTGATCTCAAGATGTTAAAATGTTGCAAGCTGTTAGATATAGCACAAATAATAATAACTCTTCTGCCACTCCCTTGGGGTGTACTACCTAACACCCACGCTTACCAAAGCAACTGAAGCAAATGTCCACACACTTTTGATTAAAAATCTCAAACCATTTTCGACCTGCAGCTTCTACCCCCATTATGTGACATATGGTTGCAGGCTATGAACAAAATGTGTGTAGTTTCTTCTGTCATAACCCTTGTGCACCTCTGCCTTTTGCTATCATCATTTTTTTAAAGAGAGTATGATGCATGAAGACACTATGCAGCGTGTCTTAACTATTCAATCATGTCCCTAAAATATATTCTTTTGATAGATGCAGGGTCCATTCTGAGTCTATTGGGCATTATGCATTCTTTTAAACACAAAGCAAGTCCAATGAAATTAAATGGGTATTTAACTCAAAAAAACACTTATATACAAGAAATGGATATGTACGAAAATAACCAAAAAAGTGTAACCCATAAAAATATTTTTATTATAATCAATAAATATGAAAAAAGTTTTTTACACTGCATAAATACAACTGGGCATTTGACAAAATAAGGGGACCAACATCATATAGCACATTAAGTAGTGTATTCAAGCCTTATCTAGCAAGTTATAGCCAAAGACCATAAACCACCAATGTTTAGGGATCGCATTTCCCACATATTAAAAAGCATACACAGTTAAAACAAGCAAGATGGCAACACTTACATGGATGTAAAATAAGACAGGTCCCCACCGCCCTAACGCATGTTTCGCATTAAAACTTCATCAGCATGGCGGGTCATACTAATGTTTATGTACCTTATGGTTGATACACAACGTTCTTTTATTCATTCATCATTTTATATGATGCATATTGCTTGTATTTTTTGTGAGGGCCTTCTGTGACACCACATGCCCTATATTTTGCAATAAAGGCAACTTTTATTCAATCAATTGTCCCGTTATGCAAATATTTTTTTACCTTACCTCTGAATTTTTTCTTTGGTTTGTCTAGTCTAATCTGAGTGGTTTCCACTATTGTCCATAGGCACACCCAGATATTGAACATACAATTATTTAATTTATCACGTAATTATTTTTATTCAGTTATTTAGATCATTAAGGAAGGTGAAGAGTTCTTAGACAGAGCAGAATTATCTCTTCATGTTATAGAAACAGAAGAAATTTGAAGTGCACCTGAAGAAACAGAGGCATGGAAACATGTAACCCAGAGAAGCAGGAGGATCGGGAGGCAGTCAGCTCCCATACTGCTAAGGAACCAGTACCAGGCTCTTACACAGGAGAACGATGAAGAAATACATCACGATAAGACTTTGCCCACAAACAGCAACCTTGTATGCCTTCAGAATCCACCTGGATGGAGAAAGAAAAATGTTGTGAAGAAGAAACGGAGAGTGGTGGTCATGCGGGATTCCCTGTTAAGAGGAACAGAGGCCGCTATCTGCAGACCGGATTTAACCTCAAGAGAAATGGGCTGTCTTCCAGGTGCAAAAATTAAAGATGTGTCTGACAGGATATCAGGACTCTTCAGACCTACTGATGACTACCCATTCCTGCTAATACATGTGGGGACAAATTACACAGCAAGAAATGACCTGGAAACCATCTGAAATGACTTTGAAAACTTAGGAAAGAAAGTTAAAGAACAGGGAGCGCAGGTGGTCTTCTCTTCCATCCTCCCAGTGGATGGCCATGGAACAAGGAGGTGGAATAAGATTCTGCAGGTGAACAACTGGCTACGTCGATGGTGCCATCAGCAAGGATTTGGATTTCTGGATCATGGAGTGTATTACCTACACAATGGACTACTTGCTAGAGATGGGGTGCACCTTACGAAAACTGGAAAACATGTATTTGGAAGTCGCCTTGCTACACTCATCAGGAGAGCTTTAAACTAGAACAATGTGGGAAGGGAAGAAAAAAGGCCAGAAAAACCCATACACCTGACAAATGCTATTGAGAATTCTGCTATTAGAAGTGGGAGGAAAGAACAAAGACAAAAAAATCTAAATAATAAAAATATTAGAGAAAGAGAAACCAATCACAAACTAAAATGTTTCTATACTAATGCATAAAGCATGGGCAACAAACAAGGAGAAATGGAACTACTAACACAGGAAAAGAAATATGATGTCATTGGAATCACTGAAACTTGGTGGGACAATACACATGATTGGAATACAAGGCTAGAAGGATACAACTTATTTGCAAGAAACAGACTTGATAAACGAGGAGGAGGTGTCGCATTGTATGTTAGAAACGCATATATTTGCACAGAGATTGAAGCTTCAGAGACTGGGAGTTCTGTGGAAACTGTTTGGGTAAGAATACAAGGACAGAACAATGGAAAGGACATTATTGTAGGCATTTACTACAGACCGCCTGTGCAAGCTGAAGATATGGATGAACTCTTTATGCATCAAATGGCCAAGTTCTCCAAAAAATATGACATAGTTGTCATGGGAGATTTCAACTATCCAGACATTTGTTGGGAATCTCTCTCAGGCAAAACTAACAGGACAAGGAAATTCTTATCCTCTCTTGAGGACAACTTTCGCTTCCAAAAGGTAGGGGAGAAAACAAGGGGAACTGCTACCTTGGATCTAACCCTTATAAGTAGGGAGGAAATGGTTGAGGAGGTAAAAGTGGCTGGGACCCTAGGAGGTAGCGACCATGTTATTTTAGAATTTTGAATAGCTAGAGGTGAAAGACCTGTGAAGACTCAGACGTCAAGGCTAGATTTCAGAAAGGCAGATTTTAAGGGATTCATAAAAAGAATTGGAGGGATCCAATGGCTGGATATCCTTAAGGACAAAAATGTCCAGGAAGGATAGGAAGTCTTAAAAAATTAAATTCTTATGGCACAATTGTTAACAATTCTGAAAAGAGGGAAGAATAGGAAGCGTTTAAGGAAACAAGGATGGATAAACACAGAAGTTAAACACATGCTAAAAAGGAAGAAAGAAATGTTTATAAAATAGAAAGAGGGAGGCATATCTAAAGAAGAATATAATGCTGTCTGCAGAACCTGCAGGGCATGAATCAGATTACTAAAGCTGACAATGAATTGAGGCTTGCAAGAGACATCAAAAGCAATAATAAAGGATTTTGGGCATATGTCAAAAGTAAAAGAAAAATCAAAGATGCTATAGGATTTTTACAGGATGAAAATGATGAAATGGTAAGACAAGATGTTGAGAAGGCTGAACTTTTAAATTCTTATTTTGCAAATGTTTTCTCTCAGAAAGGAAATGTAACATCAACTATCCTTCACTGTCCTATTAAGGGAATAGAATAATCCAGGATATCTATAAACAGAAAGATAGTGAGGAAACACTTAGCTATCCTAAATTAATTCAAGTCTCCAGGTCCAGATGAATTACACCACAGTGTGCTGAAGGAGATAGCAGAAGAAATTTTTAAACCCCTCTCCATAATCTTTGAAAATTTGTGGAGAACAGGAGAAGTCCCAGAAGACTGGAGAAGAGCAAATGTTGTTCCTATCTTCAAAAAGGGGAAGAAGGTGGACCCAGGCAACTATAGGCCGGTGAGTCTGACTTCTACACCAGGAAAGATCTTTGAACAAATTATTAAACAACATGTATGTCAGTAAGTGGATAAGAATTAAGTGATTAAACAGAGTCAGCATGGGTTTGTAACTAATAAGTCATGTCAGACTAACTTAATTTCCTTCTATGACAGAGTCTCTGATTGAGTGGATCAGGAAAATGCTGTTGATATAGTATATCTTGACTTCAGCAAAGCATTTGACAAAGTATCTCACACAATCCTTATTGAAAAAATGACTAAGTTTGGAATGGACAAGGCAACTGTTAGGTGGATTCATAACTGGCTTAGTGATCGGACCCAAAGAGTGGTCGTAAATGGCTGCACATTCAGTTGGAAGAATGTCTCAAGTGGGGTACCTCAGGGCTCTGTCCTAGGCCCTGTATTGTTCAACATCTTTATCAACAATTTAGATGAAGGAATTGAGGGTAAACTGATTAAATTTGCTGATGACACAAAACTAGGAGGGATAGCTAATACTAGAGAAGAGAGAGAGAGGATTCAGAAAGATATAAATGAACTGGAGCAGTGGGCAGCAACTAACAGAATGGTTTTTAACATGGAAAAATGCAAAGTACTACATCTGGGCAGTAAAAATGAAAAAAGCATATACAGAAAGGGAGGAATAGGGCTAAGCAACTGCACATGTGAAAAAGACTTGGGTATACTAATAGATCACAAACTGAATATGAGTCAACAGTGTGATGCAGCAGCAAAAAAGGCAAATGCAATTCTAGGATGTATTAACAGAAGCATACAGTCTAGATCGCGTGAAGTCATTGCCCTCTACTCCTCTTTGGTCAGACCTCATCTGGAATACTGTGTCCAGTTTTGGGGACCACATTTTAAAAAAGACATCAACAAATTAGAGCAAGTTCAGGAAAGAGCTACCAGAATGGTGACCGGTCTGCAAACCCTGTCTTGTGAGGAAAGGTTGCAGGATTTTGGAATGTTTAGCTTGCAGAAGAGAAGACTGAGAGGAGACTTAATAGCTGTCTACAAATATCTCAAGGGCTGTCACATTGTAGCAGGATCATCTTTATTCTTATTTGCGCAAGGAAAGACTAGAAGCAATGGGATGAAACTGAATGGGAGGAGACACAGATTAGACATTAGAAAAAACTTTTTGACAGTTAGAGTGATCAATGAGTGGAACAGGCTGCCACGAGAGGTGGTGAGTTCTCCTTCAATAGAAGTCTTCAAACAGAGGCTGGACAGACATCTGTCTGGAATGATTTAGCGAATCCTGCTTTGAGCAGGGGGTTGGACCAGATGGCCCAGGAGGTCCCTTCCAACTCTGCGATTCTATGATTCTATATCTATATGTATTCTTCTTGCCCTTTTACAATGTTTCTCTTATGATCAGATTATGCAGAATGTCTTAGCATAGACACAAAATAATGGTTACAAATTTCTATATATGATGTAGTTCCCACCTAAAAGCATCCTGGGCTTTATGGACTAGTGGATTAGGACAATTTTTCTTATTTTTTTTTTTTTTTAACATTTTCAAGTCAAACTTCTATTCCATTTTTTGTCCCTACATTCTTCTGTTTATGGTTATAATACTCCAAAACATGCTCTAGTTAAAGTCACCAAGAGCAGGGTTTTGTTTATGATTGATGGGTGTTTATTGTTTCTTTTTTAATAATTGATTAAATTGTATGTTGTTTTTTACTTTTTCTTTCTTTTTATGATTTGTTCCTCTAAAGGTTAAAAAAAATTACCCCGGTAAGAGGCGAAAACAGCCCTTCCTAGTTATAGCTGTCAACAAGGCTGTTCTTGGTCATGTGACCTTCCACTCAGCAAACATTTGATCAGTGCCAATCTTATTTGAGTGCTCTGTGCAAATCACTGCCACTCTTATTAATTCAGAGTGTAGATAAATCAGTATGTTACCAATATTTTCCTGTCTTGTGTTTGCCTTGCTGTCTTTGTCAGCCAGATACCTGATGCATGGCTGCATGAAAAACACAATCACTTTAATAACTGCTGTAAAAAATGGAGTAATGGTGGTTATTATGGGGCTAATACTCATTAAACCATTGCAGGTTAATAATACATGCTGTATAGGTGCAGGGATTTTCACATTTGTAGCTCCTGCCTAGCAGAACTGTCTTCAGGCTTAGCACGGTTCTACATAGTAATAGGACTCAAGGAGTTCTAAAAACATTCCAGATAATAACTCCAGGTGAAAGTTTACTTCTAGTTACCTCAACCCTACCCCCACTTCAACCCTAAACTATCATTAAATTGATTAAAGGACATTGACTCTCAATCTGTCTTTTTCATGTAGTTTTTTTTTCTTTTTCAAATTCAAGTTTTTTATTTTTATATTTAGAAAGCACAAGAAAATACAATGCAAATCGTACAGAGGTTAAAATATATCTATAAATCTATGCATAACTACAGTACATTGGGGGTATAGGGAGGATTTTCCATAAATATCCCGATCAAGCATGTGTTTTTCCATTTGAAAGATAAAGAGAGAGGAAGCAGACCACGGCAGACCATCAGTCAATAGAGTTTGATTATGAACATTGTTGCGATGACATCCCAGATAATCTTAGTTAGGGGCTAGATGATAGACGTCAGAGATTTCGAAATCCATCCAATCCCTCCAAATTATACAGTATCTATCAACATTAGCAGGTGAGAGGGCAATCGGATGCTCCATCCTATTAAGGAGAGAAATCTCCACAGATCAGTCCTCCACAGTGGGTGGAGTAGTGCTTTTTCTAATGACGCGGAATAACATTCTTAGCCGCCTGTATTAGGTAGCCTATTGACGACCTTTTATATATGCGTTTACTTATTGGTAAATAATTACTCTCCCCAGTCCCACAAGCTCGCTGCCTCGGAGTAATCCTTGATGCTGATCTCTCCTTCAAACCACATATCCAAACCCTTTCCACTTCCTGCCGACTTCAACTCAAAAATATTTCACGCATCCGTTCATTTCTCACCCAAGAATCTGCAAAAACCCTAGTCCATGCCCTCATCATCTCTCGCCTTGACTACTGCAACCTCATGCTCTGCGGCCTCCCCTCAAACACTCTCGCACCCCTCCAATCTATTCTAAACTCTGCTGCCCGACTAATCCACCTGTCCCCCCGCTATTCCCCAGCTTCTCCCCTCTGTCAATCCCTTCACTGGCTCCCAATTGCCCAGAGACTCCATTACAAAACCCTAACCATGACATACAAAGCCATCCACAACTTGTCTCCTCCATACATCTGTGACCTCGTCTCCCGGTACTTTCCTGCACGCAACCTCCGATCCTCACAAGATCTCCTTCTCTACTCCCCTCTTATCTCCTCTTCCCACAATCGCATACAAGATTTCTCTCGCGCATCACCCCTACTCTGGAACTCTCTACCACAACATATCAGACTCTCACCTACCATCGAAACCTTCAAAAAGAGCCTGAAGACCCACCTCTTCCGACAAGCCTATAACCTGCAGTAGCCACCGATCGACCAAACCGCTGCACGACCAGCTCTACCCTCGCCTACTGTATTATCACCCATCCCTTGAAGATTGTGAGCCCTCGCGGGCAGGGTCCTCTCTCCTCCTGTACCAGTTATGACTTGTATTGTTTAAGATTATTGTACTTGTTTTTATGTATAACCCCTCACATGTAAAGCGCCATGGAATAAATGGCGCTATAACAATAAATAATAATAATAATAATAATAATTGGTGACATTGATAAGAGGAGGGCTTTTGGTGTATTGGGTGAAGTCAGATCAGTTAGTTTCTCAATCAAGGGAATCACCATTGCCCAAAATGTATTTATTATAGGGCACCCCCCATATGTGTGACATTGTCCCCTCCCACTCCCTACCCCTCCAACATCTGTCTGAGACCACTAGGTACCATCTATGGAGGACCGCCAGTACCCGGTAGAGATAATTTTGAAAGAGTTTTCCCGAGCTTTGGACCCTGTTGAGGTTTTATGTATTAGGAAGAAACACTTATCCCATTGAGTCAGAGAAGGACTTCCACAGTTCCCTTTATTTTTCATGTTTTAACTTGCATTCCTGCACAGTACGCCTCCAAATGGCATTGTCTTTATTCCACAGCATGAAGTTCTTTGCCGATATGCAGGTACAAAGAAGGGGAATGCATGTGAGTAGAAATACAAAAATGACACTTAGAATCACAAAGTGAGGTGAGGGAGTTTCATCCCATGAAGATGTTGCATTTTATTGGCATATGTAGTCACTTTATCATCATAGGGATCTGACCTCCAGCACCCTAACAGCTCCTAACAACAAAGGCAATGCATCGCTGGTGTTGCACTATGTTCCCACCCATTTGAGAGGGGCATACTGCAGCTTTCTGCACAGCTGTGTAGTGAGGGGTAACTGTGAGAGTCAGAAAACAGTGTCACATCCCTTCGTCACAAATTATGATCAGTGGGGATCTAATCAATAAGTTATATAAGATGTTTAAAAAAAAACAGAGCAGAATTTGCAACTTTGAATTAGCATCACAAAATCTCTGATCATTTCCTTGGTAATTTTATTTTACTTGCTCTTTTGCTTCATAGATTTTTATTCTATCTACAATACAGAAGATTGGCAATCTAGCAGGCAGTCCATTACAACTAATGAACCCATATTTAATGTTAGGAATGCCAGCACATTACTGTTATGTGGTTCTTCATCTACAGAATAATAAAGGTCCTCAGATACATCTTATCCACATGAGTGGTCTAAGTGGAAACAATTCTTGCATTGTAATGTTTGTCGATCATACATTAGAAAGCTGCACCAAGCAAAACAGTGAATCCTTGTTTCATGTATTATCATCATATAAGCAGAACTAAAGTCAGAAAAATACAGATAACTGCTGTTCATCAAGCCATGATGTCAGTTTTAGGATTTTTCAGGGGCTTCAGAAATTATTTTATTACGTAAAGTGGGATTTCACATGCTTACTGTCTTACCTCAGGTATAGAACTGCTGTATACAGTATATTTGTATTATTTGAGTAAAGTGTAATCTTTCTCATCCTGTGGCAGCCTTTACATAGTAACATAGTTAGTAAGGCCGAAAAAAGACATTAGTCCATTCAGTTCAGCCTCTAAAATTCTGTCAGAATAAATCCCCAGATCTACGTCCTAAAGAACCTAACAATAACTGTAAGATACAATATTGTTACGCTCCAGGAAGACATCCAGGCCTCTCTTGAACCCTTCGACTGAGTCCGCCATCGCCACCTCATCAGGCAGGGAATTCCAGATTCTCACTGCCCTAACTGTAAAGAATCCTCTTCTATGTTGGTGGAAAAACCTTTTCTCCTCCAGACGCAGAGAATGCCCCCTTGTGACCGTCACCTTCCTTGGTATAAACAGATCCTAGGAGAGATATTCGTATTGTCCCCATATATACTTATACATGGTTATTAGATCGCCCCTCAGTCGTCTTTTTTCTAGACTAAATAATCCTAATTTTACTAATCTCTCTGGGTATTGTAGTTCCCCCATCCCCTTTATTAATTTTGTTGCCCTCCTTTGTACCCGCTCTAGTTCCATTATATCCTTCCGGAGCACTGGTGCCCAAAACTGTACACAGTACTCCATGTGCGGTCTAACCAGTGATTTGTACAGAGGCAGTATAATGCTCTCATCATGTGTATCCAGACCTCTTTTAATGCACCCCATGATCCTGTTTGCCTTGGCAGCCGCTGCTTGGCACCGGCTGCTCCAGGTAAGTTTATCATTAACTAGGATCCCCAAGTCCTGCTCCATGTCAGATTTACCCAGTGGTTTACCGTTCAGTGTGTAATGGTGATATTGATTCCTTCTTCCCATCTGTATAACCTTACATTTATCATTGTTAAACTGCATCTGCCACCTTTCGGCCCAAGTTCCCAACTTATCCAGATCCATCTGTAGCAGAATATTATCTTCTCTTGTATTGACTGCTTTACATAGTTTTGCATCATCTGCAAATATCGATATTTTACTGTGCAAACCTTCTACCAGATCGTTAATAAATATGTTGAAGAGAATAGGTCCCAACACCGACCCCTGTGGTACCCCACTGGTCACAGCGACCCAGTTAGAGAATATACCATTTATAACCACCCTCTGCTTTCTATCACTAAGCCAGTTACCCATTTACACACATTTTCCCCCAGACCCAGCATTCTCATTTTGTGTACCAACCTCTTGTGTGGCACGGTATCAAACGCTTTGGAAATATCAAGATATACCACATCCAATGACTCACCTTGGTCCAGTCTACAGCTTACCTCTTCATAAAAACTGATTAGATTGGTTTGACAGGAGCGATTCCTCATAAACCCATGCTGATATGGCATTAAACAGTTATTCTCATTGAGATAATCCAGAATAACTGAAACCCTTCAAATATTTTACCAACAATAGAGGTTAAACTTACTGGCCTATAATTTCCAGGTTCACTTTTAGAGCCCTTTTTGAATATTGGTACCACATTTGCTATGCGCCAGTCCTGTGGAACAGACCCCATCGCTATAGAGTCTCTAAATATAAGAAATAATGGTTTGTCTATAACATTACTTAGTTCTCTTAGTACTCGTGGGTGTATGCCATCCGGACCCGGAGATTTATCTATTTTAATCTTATTTAGCCGGATTTGTACCTCTTCTTGGGTTAGATTGGTGACCCTTAATATAGGGTTTTCTTTGTCTCTCGGCATTTCACCTAGCATTTCATTTTCCACCGTGAATACCGTGGAGAAGAAGGTGTTTAACATACTGTATTAGCTTTTTCCTCATCTACAACCTTACTTTCCTCACATTTTTTTAATGGGCCTACACTTTCACTTTTGATTCTTTTACTATTGATATAGTTGAAGAACAGCTTGGGATTAATTTTACTCTCCTTAGCAATGTGCTTCTCTGTTTCCTTTTTGGCAGCTTTAATTATTTTTTTAGGCTGGTTTCACACTAACGTTTGATCGCGCAGCGCATCGTGCGCTACTGGGCTCACGCGCAATGTTCCCCTATCTTTAACATGGTGATTGCAGGGTCTTGCGAATGTACGCGCTCATCAGCGTTTAGCGTGCGCTGCACATTTTACAGGTGTGCGCCCAGACGCGCCGAACGCTACATGTTGCATTTTTTGTTCCGCCTACTTACTTAAAACAATCGTGCTCGCACGTGTGCTCTCGATGTGCACCCAAAAATAGCATTACAGTCTATGTGATCGCTGACGAGCGCTTGGCACCGCGCACGTTAGCGCCTTGTGCGCGCACGCGCTTTGAGTAAACAATGTCTAGACACTTGTCTAAAACTCCCCCTGAACAATCAACATTGTTTGGGAGGAGTGTAGATAAAAGAAGGTGTCTTCAGGGTCAGACAATTAGTCTACAGACAGCCTTGCAGAGAGCAGACAAAAGCCCAGAAGAGCCTTCCAAGTGTGGATTCAAGCTTCAGGAGCCAAAATGTGAGTATTCTTCAACATAATGTCTGTGTGTCCTGTACAATTTTATAATGTACTAATGTTTATTTTGTTTTCATTTCAGCATGTCTTCTTCTGGATCGGTCTATTCGCCATCTCGGCAAGAACTGGCCCAAGCTGATCGTGAGGTGACAATCTTGCTGCCTTTGGGTAAGTATAGCTGCCTCTAGAAATGTGTTTTAATTTTTGATTTCTTTACAGACATCAGACACGGGCAGTGAAGATGGAGTGCGGGAGCGGTCTGAGCGGGAGCAGTCTGAGCGGGAGGATTCAGAGCGGGAGCAGCATAGTCAAGTCATGGCGAGGAGACGCAGTGTGAGTATACAATGTGCCTTTTTTTTCTGTCTTTATTTTCATCTTTTATCTTGCTTCTTCTCTGTTTCTTTTTCTATCTTTTTCATTCTCCAAAATTACAAATATTCTAATATATTTCTTTTTTTCTAGGTTCCACAACAGGATGACGAAGAAGTCTACATCGACAACGAGCACCTGATCCGCCTCGTTGAAGAGCGTATCCCGTTGTGGGACAGCCGTGACCAGTAGTACAAAGACACAGTGGTGACCCGGCAGCTCTGGAATGAGGTGGCCGCAGCGATGATCGATGGCTGGGACAGTGCCTCTGCAGCTTCCAAAAGGGCGTTCAGTAAGTATAAAGATGCTCTGTGATACCGCATTGATTTTTGGTCCTGATGGTGTTGGTGTTTTTTTGGCAAGATATATTTTTGCATTAAAAACACCAATGCCATGTGGCACACTGTGATTGATTTTGGTCTTCAACTGCTGCATTGATTTTTGGTCCTGATGGTGCTGGTGTTTTTTTGGCATGATATATTCTTGCATTAAAAACACAAATGCCAAGTGGCACACTGTGATTGATTTTGGTCTTCAACTGCTGCATTGATTTTTTTGGTCCTGATGGTGCTGGTGTTTTTTTGGCAAGATATATTCTTGCAATAACCCCTTCACCCCCAAGGGTGGTTTGCACGCTCATGAGCGGGCCAATTTATACAATTCTGATCACTGTCCCTCTATGAGGTAATAACTCTGAAACGCTTCCATGGATCCCGGTGATTCTGACATTGTTTTCTGGTGACATATTGTACTTCATGGTAGTGGTAAAATTTCATTCAAATAACTTACGTTTATTTGTGAAAAAAGTGGATAATTTTGAAAATTTCGCAATTTTCCAACTTTGAATTTTTATGCCCTTAAATCACAGAGATATGGCACATAAAAAAACTTAATAAGTAACATTTCCCACATGTTTACTTTACATCAGCACAATTTTGGAACCAAAATTTTTTTTTGTTAGGAAGTTAAAAGGGTTAAAAGTTGACCAGCGATTTCTCATTTTTACAACACCATTTTATTTTTACGGACCACATCACATTTGAAGCCACTTTGAGAGGTCTATATGATAGAAAATACCCAAAAGTGACACCATTCTAAAAACTGCACCCCTCAAGGTGCTCTAAACCACATTCAAGAAGTTTATTAACCCTTCAGGTGCGTCACAGGAATTTTTTGAATATTTTAAAAAAAAAATGAACATTTAACTTTTTTTCACAAAAAAAATAATTCAGGTTCAATTTTTTTTTATTTTACCAAGGGTAAAAGGAGAAATTGGACTGGAAAAGTTATTGTGCAATTTGTCCTGAGTACGCTGATACCTGATATGTGGGGGGAACCACTGTTTCGGCGCATTGCAGATGTCAGAAGGGAAGGAGCGCCGTTTGACTTTTTCAATGCAAAATTGGCTGGAATTCTGATCGGACGCCATGTCACGTTTGGAGAGCCCCTGATTTACCTAAACAGTGGAAACCCCCCACAAGTGACCCCATTTTGGAAACTAGACCCCCCAAGGAACTTATCTAGATATGTGGTGAGAACTTTGAACCCACAAGGGCTTCACAGAAGTTTATAAGGTACAGCGGTACAATTAAAAAATCATATTTTTTCCACAAAATGATCTTTTCACCCCCAATTTTTATTTTCCCAAGGGTAACAGGACCCTAAAAGTTATTGTGCAATTTGTTCTGAGTACGCTGATATGTGGGTATAAACGACTATTTGGGCACATGGCAGAGCTCAGAAGGGAAGCAGCGCCATTTGACTTTTTGGCTGGAATTGAGATCGGACACCATGTCGCGTTTGGAAAGCCCCTGATGTACCAAAACAGTGGAATCCCCCCACAAGTGACCCCATTTTGGAAACTAGACCCCCTAAGGAACTTATCTAGATGTGTGGTGAGCACTTTGAACTCCCCCAGTGCTTCACAGAAGTTTATAATGCCCGGGCGTGAAAATAAAAAAATCGTATTTTTTCCACAAACATGATCATTTAGTCCCCATTTTTTTATTTTCCCAAGGGTACCAGGAGAAAAAAGACCCCAAAAGTTGTTGTCCAATTTGTCCTGAGCACACTGATACCCCATATGTGGGAGAAAACTACTGTATGGGCACACGCCGGGGCTCGGAAGGGAAGTAGTGACGTTTTGGAATGCAGACTTTGATGGAATGGTCTGCGGGTGTTATGTTGCCTTTGGAGAGCCCCTAATGTAACTAAACAGTGGAAACCCCCCACAAATGACACCATTTTGGAAACTAGACCCCCTAAGGAACTTATCTAGATGTGTGGTGAGCACTTTGAACCCCCAAGGGCTTCACAGAAGTTTATAATGCCCGAGCATGAAAATAAAAAAATCATATTTTTTTCCCACAAAAATGATATTTTTGCCCCCAATTTTTTATTTTCCTAAGGGCAACAGGAGAAATAGGACCCCAAAAGTTGTTTTGCAATTTGTTCTAAGTAGGCTGATACCCTATATGTGGGGGTAAAACACTGTTTGGGCGCATGGCAGAGCTTGGAAGGGAAGGAGCATTTGATTTTTTCAATGCAGAATTGGCTGATATTGAGATCAGACGCCATGTTGCGTTTGGAGAGCACCTGATGTGCCCAAACAGTGGCAACCCCCCAATTTTAACTCCAACCCTAACCCCAACACACCTCTAACCCTAATCTCAGCCCTAACTCTAGCAATAACCCTAGCCACAACCGTAGCCCTAGCCCTAACAATAGCCCTATCTCTAACCCTAACCCAACCCTAGCCCTAACCCTAATATGAAAATGGAAATAAATACATTTTTTTAATTTTATTATTTTTCCCTTACTTAGGCTAGTTTCACACTTGCTTTTTTTTGCAGCGCGTTTTTCCCGCAAAAAAACGCATTGAAAAAACGCATACAAAAGCATACAACTGCTGCGTTTTTTTCAAGCATTTTTATGAGCATGCATGAAAAAAACGCAGCGTTTTTATGCGTTTGTATGCGTTTTTAGTGCATTTTTACCGCGTTTGCGTTTTTTTCCAACATTAGGTGGCCCCTCACACTAACCCAAACCATGACTTTACTAACCCTAACCCTGACCCTAACCCTTAACCCTAACCCTGACCCTAACCCTAACCCTAACCCTGACCCTAACCCTTAACCAAACCATACTTAACCCTAACCCAAACCCTAAACCCTAACTAACCCTAACCCTGACCTTAACCCTGACCCTAACCCTGACCTTAACCCTGACCCTAACCCTAACCCTAACCCTGACCCTAACCCTAACCCTAACCCTGACCCTAACCCTTAACCAAACCATACTTAACCCTAACCCTGACCCTAACCCCAACCCTAACCCTTAACCAAACCATACTTAACCCTAACCCTGACCCTAACCCCAACCCTAACCCTGACCCTGACCCTAACCCTAACCCTAAACCCCCTTAACTAACCCTAACTCTAACCCAAACCCCTAAATTCCATGGTTAACAAAAAAAACGCATGTGCAAAAAAACGCATACATGAGCATGCCAGTGCGCACGTATGCGCATCCATAGGCTATAATGGCCATTTTTAGCGCAAAACGTGCGCATATGTGCGCATGCGCTTTTTTGCAGGGCCAAAAAATGCAACATGCTGCGTCTGGAAAATACAAACGCACACCCCAAAAAAACGCAGCGCATGAAAATCGCATACGTGTGCTTACCAGCGCGCAGGTATGCGCACCCATGTTAACTATAGGGGAAAAAACGCATGCGCACATATGCGTTTTTTTCCAGCGCAAAAAAACGCAAATGTGAAACCAGCCTAAGGGGGTGATAATGGGGGGTTTGATTTACTATTTATGGCGCTTTTTATTGTACAAATAGTTTTTGCATCACCACATATTGAGAGCTATAATTTTTCCGTATTTTGACCCACTGAGTCATGTGAGGTCTTATTTTTTGCGGGACGAGTTGACGCTTTTATTGGTATCATGTTCGGGTATGTGACATTTTTTGATCGCTTTTTATTCCGATTTTTGGGACGCAAAATTAACAAAAACCAGCGTTTCAGGAATTTCTTTTGGGGGGGTGCGTTTACACCGTTCCGCATGCAGTAAAATTGATAAAGCGGTTTTATTCTTCGGGTCAGTACGGTTACAGCGATACCTCATTTATGTCTTTTTTTATGTTTTGACGCTTTTATGCAATAAAAACAATTTTATATACTGTAAAAAATAATTATTTTTGCATCGCTTTATTCTGCGAGCTATAACTTTTTTATTTTTTCTCTGATGATGCTGTATGGCAGCTCGTTATTTGCGGGACAAGATGATGTTTTCAGCGGTATCATGGATATTTATATGTTTCTTTTTGATCGCGCGTTATTACACTTTTTGTTCGGCGGTATGATAATAAATCATTATTTTTTGCTCCGTTTTTTTACTTTTATTTTTTAAGGGGTTCATCAAAGGGGTTAACTAATGGGACAATTTTATAGGGCAGGTCGTTACGGATGCGGCGATACCAAATATGTGTACTTTTATTGGTTTTTTGTTTTTTTTATTTCCAAAAAATGAATTTATTAGGGAATATTTTTTTTTTAAATTTATTTAGCGATTTTTTTAACCCCTTTCCTACATTGGACGTAATATTCGGTCCATGTGACCTGGGCCCTAAGTCCCATGGACGGAATATTACGTCTAATGCGATCAGTGGCACCCACGTGGTGAGCGCCACTGATCGCGGCCGGGAGTCAGCTGATTATAACAGCTGACACCCAGCAAAATGTGTCAGGGGCAGTCTCGGACCGCCCCTGACATGTTAACCCCTTGCACACCGCGATCAAACACGATCACGGTGTACCGGGGGTTAAAGGGAAGCATCGGCAGGGAGGGGGCTCCCTCCGTGCTTCCCTGAGCCCCCCACAGCAGTGCAATGTGCAGCGCAGGTCCCCAAATCCAAGATGGCGACGGGGACCTTTGGCGGCCTGTAGGGAGCTGTCTTCCTCAGTGCCTGCAAAGCGCAGGCAAGGAGGAAACCTGCACACTGTCTGTGACAGATTGCTGATCTGTCACAGTGATCTGTGTTGTGACAGATCAGTGATCTGTGTTGTGACAGATCAGCGATCTGTCACAGGACAGTGATGTCCCCCCTGGGACAACCTAATAAAGTTAAAAAAATGAAAAAAAGTGTAAAAATAATTTTTAAAAAATCGCTAAATAAATTCGAAAAAAAAATATTCCCAAATAATTTCATTTTTTGGAAATAAAAAAAAAACAATAAAAGTTCACATATTTGGTATTGCCGTGTCCGTAACAACTTGCCCTATAAAATTGTCTCATTAGTTAACTCCTTTAGTGAACCCCTTAAAAATTAAAAATAAAAAACGCAGCAAAAAATAATGATTTATTATCATACTGCCGAACAAAAAGTGCAATAACGCACGATCAAAAAGATGCATATAACTATCCATGGTACAGCTGAAAACGTCATCTTGTCCCTCAAAAAACGAGCCATGATACAGCACCATCAGTGAAAAAATAAAAAAGTTATAGCTCACAGAATAAAGTGATGCAAAAATAATTATTTTTCATATAAAATAGTTTTCATTGCATAAAGCCGCCAAAACATAAAAAAAGACATAAATGAGGTATCGCTTTAACCGTACCAACCCAAAGAATAAAACCGCTTTATGAATTTTACTGCACGCGGAACGGTGTAAAGCATCCCCCAAAAGAAATTCATGAAACGCTGGTTTTTGTTCATTCTGCGTCCCAAAAATCGGAATAAAAAGCGATCAAAAAATGTCACGTGCCCGAAAATGATATCAATAAAAATGTCAACTCGTCCCGCAGAAAATAAGACCTCACATGACTCAGTGGGTCAAAATATGGAAAAATTATAGCTCTCAATATGTGGTGATGCAAAAACTATTTTTACAATAAAAAGCATCTTTTAGCGTGTGACAGCTGCCAAATGTAAAAACCCACCATAAATAGTAAAGCAAACCCCCCGTTATCACCCCCTTAGTTAGGGAAAAATAATAAAATTAAAAGAAAATGTATTTATTTCCATTTTCCCATTAGGGCTAAGGTTAGGGCTAGGGTTAGGGTTAGGGCTAGGGTTAGGGCTGAGATTAGGGTTAGGGGTGTGTTGGGGTTAGGGTTGGAGTTAGAATTGGGGGTTTCTACTGTTTGGGCACATCAGGTGCTCTCCAAATGCAACATCGTGTCGGATCTCAATTCCGGCCAATTCTGCGTTGAAAAAGTCAAATGGTTCTCCTTCCCTTCCAAGCTCTGCCATGCGCCGAAACAGTGTTTTACCCCCACATATAGGGTATCAGCCTACTCAGGACAAATTGCAAAACAAGTTTTGGGGTCCTATTTCTCCTGTTACCCTTAGGAAAATAAAAAATTGGGGGCAAAAATATAATTTTTGTGGAAAAAAATGATTTTTTTATTTTCACGCCTGGGCGTTATAAACTTCTGTGAATCACTTGGGGGTTCAAAGTGCTCACCACTAGAGTTGAGCGAAACGGGTCGAAAAAATTCAAAAGTCGCCGACTTTTGGCAAAGTCGGGTTTCATGAAACGAAACCCGACCCTAGGATGAGGTCGGCCACGAGGTCGGCGACTTACGCGCCAAAGTCGCGTTTCAAAAGTTTGTTTTGCGCTGTTTTTCAGCCAATCAGGATCCACGGACACTGTGGGCAACGTGATGACATAGGCACGGGTCACCACCATCTTTCAGAAGGGCATGCAAGTGATTGGCTTGCTTTGGTGGGCGTCACAGGGGGTATAAAAGGGCGTGCACGCCGACCACCATCTTACTTCTGCTGATCTTAGTATAGGGAGAGGTTGCTGCTGATTCTGTAGGGAGAGCGTTAGGCAGGGAAGAAGACCAAAAAACTGCTTCTGCTGCTAGCGATTTGGCCTGCACAACACACCAGTCACTGTGTGTGCAGTGCAAGGGGAGGCTATATAGTGGTGTATCAGTGGTGTTGGTTGTTGGGCTGCCTTCTAAGGCTTCCTGACAGGCTGGCATTGCTGTTTACCCACTGCTCCGCAAACTGCTTTTTTAAAAGCAATCCAATCTCCCTTATCCTCTAGTCACTTTGGTCACAGATGTGCCATCGAGCCTGTCACATAGCGCTCAGATATTCATTGGGCCTCAAACTTTTTTTTTAAAAGCAATCCCAATTTTTTTTTTTTGTCCTGCTGAGAAGAAAAAAAAACTGCTTCTGCTGCTGATAGCAATTTGGCCTGCACAACACACCAGTCACTGTGTGCAGTGCAAGGGGAGGCTATATAGTGGTGTATCAGTGGTGTTGGTTGTTGGGCTGCCTTTTAAGGCTTCCTGACAGGCTGGCATTGCTGTTTACCCACTGCTCCGCAAACTGCTTTTTTAAAAGCAATCCAATCTCCCTTATCCTCTAGTCACTTAGGTCACAGCTGTGCCATCGAGCTTGTCACATAGCGCTCAGATATTCATTGGGCCTCACACAATCCAAAAGTGTCCAGTGTCCAAAAGTGTGTACAGAGATTCAAACTCTCACTCATCCTCTAGTCACTTAGGTCACAGCTGTGCCATCGAGTTTGTCACATAGCGCTCAGATATTCATTGGGCCTCACACAATCCAAAAGTGTCCAGTGTCCAAAAGTGTGTGCAGAGATTCAAAATCTCACTTATTCTCTAGTCACTTAGGTCACAGCTGTGCCATCGAGCCTGTCACATAGCGCTCAGATATTCATTGGGCCTCACACAATCCAAAAGTGTCCAGTGTCCAAAAGTGTGTGCAGAGATTCAAAATCTCACTTATTCTCTAGTCACTTAGGTCACAGCTGTGCCATCGAGCTTGTCACATAGCGCTCAGATATTCATTGGGCCTCACACAATCCAAAAGTGTCCAGTGTCCAAAAGTGTGTGCAGAGATTCAAACTCTCACTTATCCTCTAGTCACTTAGCTCACAGCTGTGCCATCGAGCTTGTCACGTAGCGCTCAGATATTCATTGGGCCTCACACAATCCAAAAGTGTCCAGTGTCCAAAAGTGTGTGCAGAGATTCAAACTCTCACTTATCCTCTAGTCACTTAGGTCACAGCTGTGCCATCGAGTTTGTCACATAGCACTCAGATATTCATTGGGCCTCACACAATCCAAAAGTGTCCAGTGTCCAAAAGTGTGTGCAGAGATTCAAACTCTCACTTATCCTCTAGTCACTTAGGTCACAGCTGTGCCATCGAGCTTGTCACATAGCGCTCAGATATTCATTGGGCCTCACACAATCCAAAAGTGTCCAGTGTCCAAAAGTGTGTGCAGAGATTCAAACTCTCACTTATCCTCTAGTCACTTAGGTCACAGCTGTGCCATCGAGCTTGTCACATAGCGCTCAGATATTCATTGGGCCTCACACAATCCAAAAGTGTCCAGTGTCTAAAAGTGTGTGCAGAGATTCAAAATCTCACTTATTCTCTAGTCACTTAGGTCACAGCTGTGCCATCGAGCCTGTCACATAGCGCTCAGATATTCATTGGGCCTCACACAATCCAAAAGTGTCCAGTGTCCAAAAGTGTGTGCAGAGATTCAAAATCGCACTTATTCTCTAGTCACTTAGGTCACAGCTGTGCCATCGAGCCTGTCACATAGCGCTCAGATATCAGTGGGCCTCACACAATCCAAAAGTGTCCAGTGTTCAAAAGTGTGTGCAGAATGCAGCGATTGCTCCACCTTCCCAACCACCGCCTCATTATCGACATTGCAACAAGGTGGAACTCCACCCTGCACATGGTGGAGCGGCTGTGCGAGCAGAGGCAGGCCATAATGCATTTGTGGGAGGATACATGGCCAGGCACTTTGAGAGCAGACATGGAGTTGACAGGTGTGCAGTGGTCGAAGCTGAAAGACCTTTGTAAAGTCCTTCAGTGTTTTGAGGAATGCACACGGCTGGTAAGCGCAGACGACGCCATCCTAAGCATGAGCATCCCACTTATGCGTCTGCTCATGCAAACTTTGACGCACCTTAAGGAGCAGGCGTCTGCAGCCAATGTTGATGAGGAGGAAGAGGAGGAGGGAATCCTTGATGACATTCAGCCATTGTCTGCTCAGGGACCTCTCCTGGACGAGGTGGAGGAAGAAGAGGAGGAGGAGGAGGATGATGGGGATGATTACTTAGGGGAGGAGGATGCATCTCGTGGGGCAAGTGAAAATGTTGGCATGGCAAGGTCTGGTACAGGGTTTGTGCGTGACTGGAGGGATGTGGATTTGCCAGAAAGTGCTCCTCCACCCAGAACTCGCAGTGCATCATTGACACCGGGAACATTGGCCCACATGTCAGATTATGCCTTGGAGATCCTAAAAAGGGACCCCCGCATTGCCAAAATGATGAACGATGACGACTACTGGTTGGCCAGCATCCTGGATCCATGCTATAAAGGCAAATTACAAAACATCATGCCACAGGAGAACCTTGACCTAATATTGGCTAATAAACAAGCAACTCTGGTAAATCGGTTGCTTGAGGCATTCCCAGCACACAGCAGCGGTGATGGTTCTCACACGAGCCGTACGGGCCGGGGGCAGCTTGGCAGAGGTCTTCGTGGTGCACACAGCAGAAGTGGCGTTGGAGACAGGGGTTTCATGACAATGTTGTGGACTGATTTTTCAAAATACCGCTCACACAACTGGTAATACTGCATCGATGGAAAGTGACAGGAGACAGCAGTTGTCAACTCTGGTAACAAACTACTTTTCCTCCCATATCGATGTTCTCCCACACAGGTCATTCCCCTTTGACTATTGTGCCGCTAAACTGGACACCTGGCCTGAATTGGCCCAATATGCATTACAGGAGCTCGCTTGCCCAGCTGCAAGTGTGCTATCGGAAAGAGTCTTCAGTGCAGCTGGATCAATCCTGACAGAAAAAAGGACCCGTCTGTCAACCCAAAATGTGGATGATCTAACCTTCATTAAAATGAACCACGCATGGGTTTCCAAGGATTTTGTCCCACCTTCCCCTGATGACACATAGGGTGACAGAAAAATGGCTTGCTTTGGTCCACCTCTTCCTGGTACTTCACCTATTTCGCCTTTTGCATCAGCTGAATGTCCAACATCAACATATGCCACTTTCTAAAACTCCCTAACTGTGCTGCCTCCCTCCCCATGGCCGGGGTCACCACCTACCGCACGACACCGTGCGAGTGCCGTTGCCCTGGACAGGTGGGTAGGCCGACTCTTGGGCACGGGCACTGGCACAGGGTCCCTCATAGTGCAATCAAGTGTCTCTGACGGTGGTGGTGCACACCCGCCGTCAGACACACCGCTGTACTATGAGGGGCCCAGTGCCAGTGGGCCCCCCTTGCTTGGGCAGGGCCCCAGCATTTGCAATCTTTACCTCTCCCTGCTACTCCGCTGTGTAATCTGGGCCGTCAAATCCATACTGTGCCTGACACCGTCTGAGCCTGCCTCCTGAGACATATATTTTGAATGTGTACGCTATCCATACATGTTATCCAGGGATACGGTACCCTTTCTAACCTTTGTGCAATCACGTGCAATCCATACTGGGCCTAACACCGTCTGAGCCTGCCTCATGCTGTATAGACATATATTTTGAATGTGTACGCTTTCCATACATGTTATCCGGGGATACAGTACCCTTTCTAACCTTTGTGCAATCACGTGCAATCCATACTGGGCCTAACACCGTCTGAGCCTGCCTCCTGAGACATATATTTTGAATGTGTACGCTATCCATACATGTTATCCAGGGATACGGTACCCTTTCTAACCTTTGTGCAATCACGTGCAATCCATACTGGGCCTAACACCGTCTGAGCCTGCCTCATGCTGTATAGACATATATTTTGAATGTGTACGCTATCCATACATGTTATCCAGGGATACGGTACCCTTTCTAACCTTTGTGCAATCACGTGCAATCCATACTGGGCCTAACACCGTCTGAGCCTGCCTCATGCTGTATAGACATATATTTTGAATGTGTACGCTATCCATACATGTTATCCAGGGATACGGTACCCTTTCTAACCATTGTGCAATCACGTGCAATCCATACTGGGCCTAACACCGTCTGAGCCTGCCTCATGCTGTATAGACATATATTTTGAATGTGTACGCTATCCATACATGTTATCCAGGGATACGGTACCCTTTCTAACCTTTGTGCAATCACGTGCAATCCATACTGGGCCTAACACCGTCTGAGCCTGCCTCCTGAGACATATATTTTGAATGTGTACGCTATCCATACATGTTATCCAGGGATACGGTACCCTTTCTAACCTTTGTGCAATCACGTGCAATCCATACTGGGCCTAACACCGTCTGAGCCTGCCTCCTGAGACATATATTTTGAATGTGTACGCTATCCATACTTGTTATCCAGGGATACGATACCCTTTCTAACCTTTGTGCAATCACGTGCGATCCATACTGGGCCTAACACCGTCTGAGCCTGCCTCCTGAGACATATATTTTGAATGTGTACGCTATCCATACATGTTATCCAGGGATACGGTACCCTTTCTAACCTTTGTGCAATCACGTGCAATCCATACTGGGCCTAACACCGTCTGAGCCTGCCTCATGCTGTATAGACATATATTTTGAATGTGTACGCTATCCATACATGTTATCCAGGGATACGGTACCCTTTCTAACCTTTGTGCAATCACGTGCAATCCATACTGGGCCTAACACCGTCTGAGCCTGCCTCATGCTGTATAGACATATATTTTGAATGTGTACGCTATCCATACATGTTATCCAGGGATACGGTACCCTTTCTAACCTTTGTGCAATCACGTGCAATCCATACTGGGCCTAACACCGTCTGAGCCTGCCTCCTGAGACATATATTTTGAATGTGTACGCTATCCATACATGTTATCCAGGGATACGGTACCCTTTCTAACCTTTGTGCAATCACGTGCAATCCATACTGGGCCTAACACCGTCTGAGCCTGCCTCCTGAGACATATATTTTGAATGTGTACGCTATCCATACATGTTATCCAGGGATACGGTACCCTTTCTAACCTTTGTGCAATCACGTGCAATCCATACTGGGCCTAACACCGTCTGAGCCTGCCTCATGCTGTATAGACATATATTTTGAATGTGTACGCTATCCATACATGTTATCCGGGGATACGGTACCCTTTCTAACCTTTGTGCAATCACGTGCAATCCATACTGGGCCTAACACCGTCTGAGCCTGCCTCCTGAGACATATATTTTGAATGTGTACGCTATCCATACATGTTATCCAGGGATACGGTACCCTTTCTAACCTTTGTGCAATCACGTGCAATCCATACTGGGCCTAACACCGTCTGAGCCTGCCTCATGCTGTATAGACATATATTTTGAATGTGTACGCTATCCATACATGTTATCCAGGGATACGGTACCCTTTCTAACCTTTGTGCAATCACGTGCAATCCATACTGGGCCTAACACCGTCTGAGCCTGCCTCATGCTGTATAGACATATATTTTGAATGTGTACGCTATCCATACATGTTATCCAGGGATACGGTACCCTTTCTAACCTTTGTGCAATCACGTGCAATCCATACTGGGCCTAACACCGTCTGAGCCTGCCTCATGCTGTATAGACATATATTTTGAATGTGTACGCTATCCATACATGCTATCCAGTGATACGGTACCCTTTCTAACCTTTGTGCAATCACGTGCAATCCATACTGGGCCTAACACCGTCTGAGCCTGCCTCCTGAGACATATATTTTGAATGTGTACGCTATCCATACATGTTATCCAGGGATACGGTACCCTTTCTAACCTTTGTGCAATCACGTGCAATCCATACTGGGCCTAACACCGTCTGAGCCTGCCTCATGCTGTATAGACATATATTTTGAATGTGTACGCTATCCATACATGTTATCCAGGGATACGGTACCCTTTCTAACCTTTGTGCAATCACGTGCAATCCATACTGGGCCTAACACCGTCTGAGCCTGCCTCATGCTGTATAGACATATATTTTGAATGTGTACGCTATCCATACATGTTATCCAGGGATACGGTACCCTTTCTAACCTTTGTGCAATCACGTGCAATCCATACTGGGCCTAACACCGTCTGAGCCTGCCTCATGCTGTATAGACATATATTTTGAATGTGTACGCTATCCATACATGTTATCCAGGGATACGGCACCCTTTCTAACCTTTGTGCAATCACGTGCAATCCATACTGGGCCTAACACCGTCTGAGCCTGCCTCATGCTGTATAGACATATATTTTGAATGTGTACGCTATCCATACATGTTATCCAGGGATACGGTACCCTTTCTAACCTTTGTGCAATCACGTGCAATCCATACTGGGCCTAACACCGTCTGAGCCTGCCTCCTGAGACATATATTTTGAATGTGTACGCTATCCATACATGTTTTCCAGGGATACGGTACCCTTTCTAACCTTTGTGCAATCACGTGCAATCCATACTGGGCCTAACACCGTCTGAGCCTGCCTCCTGAGACATATATTTTGAATGTGTACGCTATCCATACTTGTTATCCAGGGATACGGTACCCTTTCTAACCTTTGTGCAATCACGTGCGATCCATACTGGGCCTAACACCGTCTGAGCCTGCCTCCTGAGACATATATTTTGAATGTGTACGCTATCCATACATGTTATCCAGGGATACGGTACCCTTTCTAACCTTTGTGCAATCACGTGCAATCCATACTGGGCCTAACACCGTCTGAACCTGCCTCATGCTGTATAGACATATATTTTGAATGTGTACGCTATCCATACATGTTATCCAGGGATACGGTACCCTTTCTAACCTTTGTGCAATCACGTGCAATCCATACTGGGCCTAACACCGTCTGAGCCTGCCTCATGCTGTATAGACATATATTTTGAATGTGTACGCTATCCATACATGTTATCCAGGGATACGGTACCCTTTCTAACCTTTGTGCAATCCATACTGGGCCTAACACCGTCTGAGCCTGCCTCTTGAGACATATATTTTGAATGTGTACGCTATCCATACATGTTATCTGGGGATACGGTACCCTTTCTCACCTTTGTGCAATCACGTGTAATCCATACTGGGCGTGAGAACGGCTGGCGAGCTGTTAAGCAAGCTACAGCACCTGTCCAGACAAGTACAGGGATTCCCTAGCGAGGAGACTTATTTGATTGTTTTCAATGTTGGGACAGCAATTTTTGGGGAGCACTATACTCTGGAGAATGATAGATGGGGCCCACCATACACTGGAACATTCCAAAGGTGGACATTAGACACTGGAGCAGCATTTACAGGGCCCATTATACACTAGAGCATTAGAAATGGGGCCCATTATGTTTGGAGCATTATTTGGGCCCATAAGACAGTGGAGCTTCATCCATGGGGACCAACATATACTGTAGCATTATGTGGAGCTCATCATATACTGTTTCAAACATTATATGGGACCAATGATTCTGTATGGAGAAATAGATGGGCCTCGTCATGAGATGTAAAAAGTGAGGTATTTTTCATTGTACTATACCGCTATTTCTCTGCCGTATCGGAGCATGATGAGTTGTGGTATGTGTTAAAGGGGCGCTCTTTCGCCCAGGGCACATGAAAACCTGGAGCCAGCCCTCCCCCCCCACAGTTTGTAGCCAAATAACCCCCATTTTTCAGTGCGTAACTTGTATTATGAAGTTAATTAAGGTTGACAAGCTTAAGAAAGAAGAATTGATGCTTTTGGCATTCAAATGGGCACTGTATGTGTATTTCCTGTCCTCCTCTCACTGCCGACTTTTATTCCCCATTGACTTACATTGGGTTTCGTGTTTCGGGACGACCCCGACTTTTCCCTATAATCGGACGATCTTGCTCGACCCGACTTTTGGAAAAGTCGGGTTTCACGAAACGAAACGCGACCCTAAAAAACCAAAAGTCGCTCAACTCTACTCACCACACATCTAGATAAGTTCCATGGGGGGTCTAGTTTCCAAAATGGGGTCACTTGTGGGAGGTTTCCACTGTTTAGGTGCATCAGGGGCTCTCCAAAGCAACATGACACTCGCAGACCGTTCCATCAAAATCTGCATTCCAAAATGTCACTACTTCCCTTCCGAGCCCCGACGTGTGCCCATACAGTAGTTGTCTCCCACATATGAGGTATCAGCGTACTCAGGACAAATTGGACAACAACTTTTGGGGTCCAATTTCTCCTGGTACCTTTTGGAAAATAAATAATTGGTGACTAAAAGATCATGTTTGTGGAAAAAATATGATTTTTTTTATTTTCACGCCCAGGCATTATAAACTTCTGTGAAGCACTGGGGCGTTCAAAGTTCTCACCACACATCTAGATAAGGTCCTTGGGGGGTCTAGTCTCCAAAATGGGGTCACTTGTGGGGGGATTCCACTGTTTAGGTACATCAGGGGCTTTCCAAATGCGACATGGTGTCCGATCTCAATTCCAGCCAAAAACTTCAAATGGCACTGCTTCCCTTCCGAGCTCTGCCATGTGCCCAAATAGTGGTTTACCCCCACATGTGGGGTATCAGCGTACTCAGGACAAATTGCACAATAACTTTTAGGGTCCTGTTAACCTTGGAAAAATAAGAATTGGGGTGAAAAGATCATTTTTGTGGAAAAAATATGATTTTTTAATTGTACCGCTGTACGTTATAAACTTCTGTGAAGCCCTTGTGGGTTCAAAGTTCTCACCACATATCTAGATAAGTTCCTTGGGGGGTCTAGTGGGGGGTTTCCACTGTTTAGGTACATCAGGGGCTCTCCAAATGCAACATGGCGTCCGATCTGAATTTCAGCCAATTTTGCATTGAAAAAGTCAAACGGCGCTCCTTCCCTTCTGAGCTCTGTCATGCGCCGAAACAGTGGTTCCCCCGCACATATCAGGTATCAGCGTACTCAGGACAAATTGCTCAATAACATTTGCAGCCCAATTTTTCCTGTTACCCTTGGTAAAATAAAAAAAATTGAACCCGAAGTATTTTTTTTGTGAAGAAAAGTTAAATGTTCATTTTTTTTTAAATATTCAAAAAATTCCTGTGACGCACCTAAAGGGTTAATAAACTTCTTGAATGGGTTTTGAGCACCTTAAGGGGTGCAGTTTTTAGAATGGTGTCACTTTTGGGTATTTTCTATCATATAGACCCTGCAAAGTGGCTTCAAATGTGATGTGGTCCGTAAAAATAAAATGTTGTTGCAAAAATGAGAAATCGCCGGTCAATTTTTAACCCTTATAACTTCCTAACAAAAAAAATTTTGGTCCCAAAATTGTGCTGATGTAAAGTAAACATGTGGGAAATGTTACTTATCAAGTTTTTTGTGTGCTGCATCTCTGTGATTTAAGGGCATAAAAATTCAAAGTTGGAAAATTGCAAAATTAATAAAATTTTCACCAAATTTCCATTTTTTTCACAAATAAACGCAAGTTATTTGAATGAAATTTTACACTAACATGAAGTACAATATGTCGCGAGAAAACAGTGTCAGAATCATCATTATCCATGGAAGCATTTCAGAGTTATTACCTCATAAAGGGACAGTGGTTAGAATTGTAAAAATTGGCCCGGGAGTAAACGTGCAAACCACCCTTGGTAGTGAAGGGGTTAAAATTATTTTTATCCTTTTTTTTACCTTTATTAGGTTGTCCCAGGAGGACATCACTGTCCTGTGACAGATCGCTGATCTGTCACATCACAGGTCACTGTGACAGATCAGCAATCTGTCACAGGCAGTGCAGAAGGCTTCCTCATGCCTGCGCTTTGCAGGCACTGAGGAAGCTAGCTCCCTGCAGGCCCTCGAAGGTCCCCGTCGCCACCTTGGATCCGGGGACCTGCAGGGAAAGAGCCCCCCACAGCAGCGCTGCACATTGCACTGCTGTGGTGGGCTCAGGGAAGCACGGAGGGAGCCCCCTCCCTGCCGATGCTTCCCTTTAACCCCCGGTACACCGTGATCGTGTTTGATCGCGGTGTGCAAGGGGTTAACGTGTCGGGGGCAGTCAGTGACCACCCCTGACACATAGTGCCGGGTGTCAGCTGTGATAATCAGCTGACACCCGGCCGCGATCAGTGGCGCTCACCACGTGGGCGCCGCTGATCATGCTAGACGTACTATCCCGTCCATGGGCATAGGGGCCCGGGTCCCATGGACGGGATAGTACGTCTGATGTCAGAAAGGGGTTAAAAACACCAATGCCATGTGGCACACTGTGATTGATTTTGGTCTTCAACTGCTGCATTGATTTTTGGTCCTGATGGTGCTGGTGTTTTTTTGTCAAGATATATTCTTGCATTAAAAACTCCAATGCCATGTGGCACACTGTGATTGATTTTGGTCTTCAACCGCTGCATTGATTTTTGGTCCTCATGGTGCTGGTGCTTTTATGGCTAGATATATTGTATTGAAAAGTTCAATCTGTGTGTGTGCTGATATTTAAGTTGCCTTAAGTGCACTTTATAATTTTATTTTGTTTTTTTTTCCCAACAGTGAACAAAATACGCACACGTTGGCGCTCGACGAAGGACCACTTCAACACTGATGTTCGTGTTGAGGGATAGGTTTGGAGTGGTTCAGCGGCAAGGCACAGAAGAAAGTACCGCTACTATCGAGAGTTGGCTTTCCTGAGACCGGTCCTTGCCAGCAGAGCGTAAGTTTTTTTTTGTTTTGTTTTGTTATTACTATGTGCTTTTCAATTCAACAGGTGATGCTTCTTGTAAATACATGATAGTAATGTTTTCCCTTTCTTTCCACAGCACTTGGAGCAGTACCCTGCAACCTGTCCCGGGAGCGGTTCTTCATCGATCGACCTCGGACCAGTCCCAGCCATCCGACAGCCAGGAAGCATCTTGCAGGTCAGCAACACAGACAGCTGGTGACCAGGAAGCTGGTCCATCATGTGTTCCCCTGTCCCAGGTCTCTGTCACTGGTTATGCGGGCACTACCTGCCAGCAGCAGAGGACCTCGGACAGGACTGTCATGCCCGAGTTCATGCACTTGAGGGAGGCCTTTGAGGCCAGCCTCAAGGCGCTGTCCGCCAGAATGGAAAGCGGTTTTTCCCTGATGGAACGTGGTTTTAACCACATGGAACACCGCTTCCACTCTGTTGACCAGCGCCTTGACTGTCTGGAGGCCGACCTCAACAGACCGGCGCACCATTTTTTCACTAAAAATTGAACAGGGCATGGCGGAAGACCTTAATCCTGACCAATAGCTGAGTGTGTTACAGGCCTGCAACACTGCTTACTTGTAGGCTATGCAGCAGAATCGGTATGTTCAGCAGTCAGTGGTGTCATTTCCAACTGTTCCACCGCTGACTCGCTTTACCACACTACCGACTTCTGCTGCATACCACTGCAAGGCTACCTGCATTACCAGCGAAGCCGGACACCACAACACCACCGCCAAAACATCACCAGCTTGGAGCCAAACCACCACAGAACCTGCTTGGGCCACTGACACCACCAGTCAACACCAATTGAGCACCGCCAGCACTCCTCAGGAACAGAGCACCGCCAGCACTCCTCAGCATCAGAGCACCGCCAGCTCTCCTCAGCAACAGAGCACCGCCAGCACTCCTAAGCAACAGAGCACCACCAGCACTCATCAGCAAAAGAGCACCGCCAGCACTCAGCAGCAAAAGAGCACCGCCAGCACTCCTCATCTAAGGAGCACCGGCAGCACTCCGCATCAAAGGAGCACCACCACCACTCCTCATCAAAGGAGCACCACCCCCACTCCTCATCGAAAGATAACCGCCACCAATTCTCCTCCTCGGAGTCCCCAAAGAACTTTGGCTGAGATCCCAGACAGGCAGCCTCCTGCTCGGAGCACCCACCCAACTTTCTCCCCTTCTAGGAGCACCTCCACTGCCACTTGCAGCAGCACCGAAACCGCCAACCCAGAGCAGCAAAGTGGGGATCCGCATTCCCTTTTTTACAGGGCAACACCACAGTCCACCGTCACCAGGCGGTCAACAAAAGTAAGGCGTTCACAGGCTGCCAGTCGGTCCGGGCAGGATATTCCTGCGCCAAAGAAAAAGAAAAAAAAACTTTGTTCGTCCATCCACCCTCTCCTCCTAATGTCTCTCGACATGCCTCCTTGTCCATTCCAGAGCTCCCTTCCCCCAGTGCTTTCGTCACCCCTTCTCCTAGAACCCCTTTCTCAACCTCCAGTCGTTCCTCGTCTCTCCACACACCCAAAGTATCCCAAACTTCCCCCAAACGTCATTCCTAATAAAATATATATATTTTTTTGGTACAAAATAAATGTGCACTTGTGCTTTCACAAAATCTGGATTGGTTACTGTGTCTATCGCCAACTACACACACTGCGCCGTACACTTAGCATTTTTGCCACCAGATATCTCCATTACTGACATGTTTCTTGTGTCAGTCTTGGAGATATGTGTTGTCAACGCATAAATCTACATGACTTGTCTTTTCCACAGCAATCTCTACATTCTTGTAATATTGCACGGTTCCCCAACTCCAGTCCTCATGGGCCACCAACAGACCATGTTGTATGGAATCCTCTTTTTATTTCATTACAACCTGATCTGTTGGTGGACCTTGAGGAGTGGAGTTGGGGAACCCTGGTGGATCCAGTCTGTGCAATATACAAGAATGTAGAGACTGTTGTGGAAAAGACAAATCATATAGATTGGTTTAAAAAACAACCAAACCAATCTACATGACTTGTCTTTTCCACAGCAATCTCTACATTCTTGTAATATTGCACGGTTCCCCAACTCCAGTCCTCATGGGTCACCAACAGATCATGTTGTATGAAATCCTCTTTTTATTTCATTACAACCTGATCTGTTGGTGGACCTTGAAGACTGAAATTGGGGAACCTTGCTGTATCCAGTCTGTGCAATATTACATGAATGTAGAGAGTTACCTACTCAGGAGTATTAGTAAATTCATGATGCACAAAACACAGCATCATAAATTCACTAATACACCTGGCTACTTGCTAATGGTAATGGGAGTGTAAAAACTGAGAATGCACTCAGTCCAGGTATCAAAACAGTTTTTTTTATTAACATACCAACAACATGCAATAAAATTTTTTTACAACATTTGCCCTTGCCATTCCACCCGTCCTACATCTGAGTTGAAGTAGGCCGCAAATTGGTCCCTCATTTGGCCAACTTCAACGGATGACCTGAGAGGGTGCTGTGTAAATTCTGGCAAAGGATTAGGAGCAACCTCATCAAGATCAAAGTTCAGGTGCTCTCGAGAAATTACAAAATTATGTAGAACAACACAGGCCTTGACCACCTCATCCACTGTTTCCAGTTTAAGATTAATAGCTGTGCCAAGAATGCGCCATCTCGATACAAGTATACAAAAAGCACACTCTACTGTTCTCCTGGCCCTGGTCAGCCTGTAATTAAAAATTCTTTTTTTAGGTCCAAGTCCTGACTGGAGTAGGGTTTGAGGAGGTTTTGGCACATCTGGAACGCTTCATCACCAACCATTACAAATGGCTGTGGCGGACCTTCGGTGTTGGGAAGAGGACGTGACATGGGGAATTCGAAGTTGTTGCCATACAACCTCCTGCCCATGTCTGATATCTTAAAAGCTTGGGAGTCATTCCCACGGCCAAATGCACCAATGTCCACTGCAATAAACTTACAGTCTGCATCTGCAATGGCCATCAGTACAGTAGAAAAGTACTTTTTGTAGTTATAATGTAGAACTCAGAGCCAGTTCTTTTGGGCTTGATAATCCGGATGTGTTTCCCATCCACCGCTCCTAAACAGTTTGGGAAATTGCATACAGTCCAGAATCTTTCGGCGATTTCCAACCACTTTGCTGCAGTGGGCATGAATTTGGGACAAAGAACGTTCCAGAGAGCCCGGCAGGTGTCCGCTACAATTCCAGACAACGTGGAGATTCCAATCCGGTACTGGAAGTTCAGTGACGAGAGGGTCTCTCCAGTAGCCAGGAATCTGTAATACAAAGAAAACAATAATTAATATTTGTGTATACGTAATTTTTTTACATACGTTTAATTAAAAAAACAAAAACAAAAAATTCTTCAGCCTTTGATTTATGAAAACTACATACCTTAATGTGACCAGGAGCCGTTCCTCAGGAGTAATCGCACGCCGGAGCTGCGTGTCCTGTCTCCAGATGACTTCTTTTACCCGACCAAGCAAATAGTGAAAGGTTTCTTTGGTCATCCGGGTATAATCCGTAAATTTCCACGGGTTTGCCTGGAGCTCGCTGTAGAGGGTGTGGTATGCTCCACGACTCTCCCGGAGTTCAATAATGGGATGTATCCACATACGCCGCTGCTGCCGTCTTGGCTGCCTCTCTCTCTCCCTCTGTTCATGGCAAGCAACTGCTAAGCCTGAGCCATCCTCATGTCCAGATCCAAGTCAAAATAAAAGCTCTTCCAGCGCAGATCCATGTTTCTCAAGTCAAATGCAAGCAAATGTGAAGAATTCAGCTGTAAAAAGGGGCTATATAAAGAATTTCCATAAGACATGCCCACTGCTTTCCCACTGCTTGAGTGTGTTGCAAGAATTTTCCAAGGATTTTTCTCTAGTTTATTGCGCATAAAAAATGCAAATGCATGAAAAACGCTGCGATTTTTGGTCGTTATGTGCACAATAATGCTACAAAAAAACGCAGCATTTACAAGCGTTTGTATACGCTTTTCACATGCGTTTCATGTGCGCTCCTAACGCAGCGCAAAAAAAGCTAGTGTGAAACTAGCCTAAGATAAAGAATTTTTCTCCTTATAGTTTTTTAGAGCTTCAACGGTGCCATCCTGCTTTAGTAGTTTAAATGCTTTCTTTTTACTGTTAATTGCCCCTCTTACTTCTTTGTTTAGCCACATTGGGTTTTTCCTATTTGTTGTCCTTTAATTCCCACAAGGTATAAACCGCTTACAGTGCCTATTAAGGATGTTCTTAAACATTTCCCATTTTTTTTCTGTATTCTTATTTCTGAGGACATTGTCCCAGTCAACCAGATTAAGGGCATCTCTAAGCTGGTCAAACTTTGCCTTCTTAAAGTTCAGTGTTTTTGTGACTCCCTGACATGTCCCCCTAGCGAAAGACAAATGAAACTGTACAATATTGTGGTCGCTATTTCCTAGATGCCCAACAACCTTCAGATTTGTTATTCTGTCAGGTCTGTTAGATAGTATTACGTCTAAAAGTGCTGCTCCTCTGGTTGGATTCTGCATCAATTGTGAAAGGTAATTTTTCTTGGTTATTAGCAGAAACCTGTTGCCTTTATGGGTTTCGCAGGTCTCTGTTTCCCAGTTAATATCCGGGTAGCTAAAGTCCCCCATAACAAGGACCTCATTATGGGTTGCAGCTTCATCTATCTGCCTTAGTAGTAAACTTTCCATGATTTCTGTTATATTTGGGGGTTTGTAAAAGACCCCAAAGAGAAATTTGTTACAATTTTTCCTCCTTGTTTTTCGACCCATATGGACTCGACATCCTCATTCCCTTCACTAATATCGTCCCTTAAAGTGGACTTTAGACAAGACTTTACATAAAGACAAACCCCTCCTCCTCTCTGATTTTTACAATCCTTTCTAAACAGCCTTTAGTCTGCTTTCCTACTTGCAGGCTCTCTGTAAATGTCTTGCACCACCAAAATTTTTTTTACAGAATAATGCAGTAAATAATAGGTAAGGAAAGATTACAGGGAGATGAACCTCCAGTATGATCTCTCTGTATCTCAGTGTATGTGGCTGCTGTGAGAGGGGAAGAGGAGGTTGTGCTATATTCTCTCCGACTCAGCTTCAGCATGAGACTCAATCTGTGAGAGGGGAGTAACAAGGCATTATAGCCCTGACATTACACCAAGAAGATTCCACCCACTCAGCACATAGTGAAAAAAATATGTATGTACAAAAATTACAATTGAGGTTCTCTTTGTAATGATGGATACTCTTTTAGGCACGGCAGATTTTATAGAAATTGGAGCCCTAGGCAAAAGTTTAAAGTGGGGCCCAAATGCTAACATGTTGCACCATCAAACACATTTAGGTTGCATTTACACATTTACATGCGCTGAGTTTAAAACATTAAACGAGCGTGATCTACAATATTCAAGTCATTTGGCAGTTGTTTACTGGCTTCTTTACACCGACTGATAAAGAATTATGGGCACAGAATGATCACTACTGCCTGAATCTGTCCCCATACAGTATCATGTTATCTGCAGTACATCTTCTGATAACACTGGGTGATGTGCTTCTGCGCAGAGGACAATGATTTTTGATTTTTGCAAAAACTATCCTAACACCTGATGAATGAGCAGCATTTTGCTCATTCGTTGGGCGATCGCCAACATATTTACACCTATGAACACTTGTTTGCGCTGCTGGTATTTATAAATGTAGATACTACATACACACCCAGAGCAAACACGGAGCACATGCATACAGAGACATGCTGTCATTGCTCGGTTTGGGGATTTGATCTGCTGTCCTGTTGCTCCGTGGCCGGTTCCTCTGTCTGCTGAGCTATTGCCTCTTCTTCCCTGTCCAAATGCTGATGGTTCCAATTGTTTTTGTTCTCCTTTCTTTTTTTGCCCCTCTCCAGGTGTTTTCCATTTTCCCATTCTAGTCTGCCAGGTTAGGGTTTATATATTCACCCTTCACTGAAACGCCTTGCTTACTATATATCTAGGTGCACATGGGTTTAGAAGTTCCAGCCCTTCAGCTAAAGGGCCTGTCACACTAAGCGATATCGCTAGCAATATCGCTATAACGTCACTGGTTTTTGTGATGTTATAGCGATATTGCTAGCGATATCGCTGTGTCTGATACTTACATCCGACCGCTCCCCCGCTGGTTATCGCTGATCGCGCGAGAACGTCCTGGACCGTTTCTCGTCGTCAGCTTTCTGCTGGGGCTTCCTGCTGTGACGACGAGTGACGCGTGGACGTGGGCGGGAGGACGTCTTCATCACCTCATCTGACAGGTAAGTAATGACCCCCGACCCCTGCTATGTCGCTGGTGAGATCTGCCTGTGTGGCAGCTCACTAGTGACCACTTAGCGATGTACCAGCGATCCTGACCGGGTCATATCACTGGTTGGGATTGCTGGTACATCGCTAAGTGTGACCATACCTTAAGGGGCTTACCTTGCATGGTAAACACCAGATGAATTCATGCAATGAATCAGTTTGTTTTCATTCTCAGTTCCTCTTCCTTTCACCTCTTTATTTTTCTGGGAGTTTATTCTTGTTCCATTTATTTTTTACTCTAGTTAGTTTTTCCTTTCTCCCTTATATGAATGTGTTTTAATTTTCTCACTCTGGGTTTTCATATCTTCCAGAAAACTTTCCTCTCCTCTTGTTGGCAGTGTGTTGTGGCCTCCATGCTGGTTCCTCAAGAGGTACAAAAGACCCCACGATGGCTTTTTAAGGAGCCAGGTCTGAGGTGGTGTTTTTGAGTTGTGCAGATATGGTTTTTCTTGTCTGTACAGGATGCAGTAAATGCAGTAAACCCCTAGCATAGTGGGGGCCATGGCAATTGCCCAATTTGCACCCTCCCCTAATTCTGGCCCTGCTTTTAGGCTGCATTGTTTGTGACTTGCAAAAGCATTGTTTGTCTGCTGTTGACACAAAGCTAGGAGGGATATCTAATACTAGAGAAGAGAGAGAGGATTCAAAAAGATATAACTAAACTGGAGCAGTGGGTAGCAACTAAAAGAATGCTTTTTAACAGGGAAAATTGCAAAATACTACATTTGGGCAATAAAAATGAAAAAAGCATAAACACAATGCGAGGAATACGGCTAAGCAAAATCACATGTGAAAAAGACTTGGGTATACTAATAGATCAGAAACTGGACATGAGTCAACAGTGTGATGCAGCAGCAAAAAAGGCAAATGCAATTCTGGGATATATTAACAGAAGTATACAGTCTAGATCACGTGAAGTCATTATTGACCTCTACTCGTCTTTGGTCAGATCTCATCTGGAATACTGTGTCCAGTTTTGGCACCACATTTTAAAAAAAGACATCAACAAACTTGCGCAAGTTCAGAGAAGAGCAACCAGAATTGTGACCAGTCTGCAAACCATGTCCTATGAGGACCGGTTACAGGATTTGGGAATGTTTAGCTTGCAAAAAAGAAGACTGAGAGGAGACTTAATAGCTGTCTACAAATATCTGAAGGGCTGTCACATTGTAGAAGGATCATCTTTATTCTTATTTGCACAAGGAAAGACTAGAAGCAATGGGATGAAACTGAATGGGACAAAAAGATTAGATATTAGAAAAACGTTTTGACAGTTAGGGTAATCAATGAGTGGAACAGGCTGCCATGAGAGGTGATGAGTTCTTGTTCCATGGAAGTCTTCAAACAGAGGCTGGAGAGACATCTCTCTGGGATGATTTCGTGAATCCTGCCTTGAGCAGGGGGTTGGACCAGATTACCCAGGAGGTCCCTTCCAACTCTACTATGAATCTATGATTCTATGATCTCCAAACTGCTCCTGGGTTGTTAGGATGCTCCTGGATCATTGGGAAGTTGGTCCTAGAGGAGTTTTAGACACCATGTTTTATTCATGGCAGTATTCTTAGGCAAAATTGTGAGTGAACCCACTCTCTTGGATGAAGAGCAACCGGACACAAAAATGGTCACAGGATGCCTCACTTTTGGTAAGACACAAGACTCATGTTGGCAACTCACCTCTCCTGCTCCTGGTAATCATTCTTCCAGATGACTAGTGTTGAGCGATACCATCCGATATAGAGAAATATCGGATCGTATTGGATCGGGTATCGCCGATTCCGATACCAAAAGTCCCATTCAAGGCAATGGGACAGAAATATCGGAATGAAAAAAACCCCTTTCTTTACTTGCACATCCAGTTCGGGAGGGGGGAAGAGTGTGGGCGGTGCGTGGGTGGACATTGTGCGTGTCTGCCGGGGGCTTGTGCCGGCTGCCGGGGGTCTGTACGGGCCTGCCGGGGGCTTGTGCTGGCTGCCGGGGGTCTGTACGGGCCTGCCGGGGGCTTGTGCCGGCTGCCGGGGGTCTGTGCGGGCCTGCTGGGGGTCTTGTGTGTGTGCAGGCATCGTCCGATGGGACTACAAGTCCCATCGGGCGATGCCTGCTACAATGACAGTGATTGACACATTAGCCAATGATGGGACAGTAGTAGTGCCATCATCCGGCTAATGTGTTGAATGTAAAAAAAAATATATATATATATACATACTACATACATACTACATACATACTACATTCATACAACATACATACATACATATATACTACATTCATACAACATACATACATACTACATACTTACTTCATACATACAACATACATACAACATGCTACAGACATACAACATACATACTACATTGGCATTGCTGTGTGAAAAAGTTCCCACGCAGCTTTTGCCATAAAGTGAGACCAGGGACTATTTTTTTACAGTGGTGGAGGAATACAGTGCGGAAGGATACCTACCTCCCATTATTGGATTCCTGGAGCCCCGTAGAGAGCAGTTGTATCAGCTGATGCTGCTGTTCTCCACGGGAAATCGGCGCGTGGGACACGTGGATTTCTGCGGATCAGGGAGTATAAGGCTTGTTTGTTATTTTCATATTTTTTCATAGATGACACTGGCTTCGGGGAACAATGTGACAAGTATTTGTGAGTATGTACTCTATGTTATATGTACTGTATGTCTATATGTATGTATTGTATGAATGTATGAATGTATTGTATGTAGTAAGCATGTAGTATGTATGTATTGTATGAATGTATGTATGTTGTATGTAGTATGTATGTTGTATGTCTGTAGCATGTTGCATGTATGTTGTATGTATGTAGTATGTAGTATGTATGTATGTTGTATGAATGTAGTATATATGTATGTATGTATGTTGTATGAATGTCGTATATATGTAGTATGTATGTAGTATGTATGTATGTATGTTGTATGAATGTAGTATATATGTAGTATGTATGTAGTATGTATGTAGTATGAATGTAGTATATATGTAGTATGTATGTAATATGTACTGTATGTAGTATATATGTAGTATGTATGTAGTATGAATGTAGTATATATGTAGTATGTACTGTATGTCTGTAGCATGTTGTATGTAGTATGTATGTAGTATGTATGTAGTATGAATGTAGTATATATGTAGTATGTATGTATGTTGTATGAATGTAGTGTATATGTAGTATGTATGTAGTATGTATGTAGTATGAATGTAGTATATATGTAGTATGTATGCAGTATGAATGTAGTATGTACTGTATGTCTGTAGCATGTTGTATGTATGTAGTATGTATGTAGTATGTATGTAGTATATATGTAGCATGTATGTAGCATGTAGTATGTATGTAGTATGTATATATATATTTTTTTTTGTTTTACATTCAACACATTAGCCGGATGATGGAACTACTACTGTCCCATCATTGGCTAATGTGTCAATCACTGTCATTGTAGCAGGCTTCGCCCGATGGGACTTGTAGTCCCAACGGACGATGCCTGCACACACACAAGACCCCCGGAAGGCCTGCACAGACCCCCGGCAGCCGGCACAGGCACCCGGCAGGCCCGCACAGACCCCCAGCAGCCGGCACAAGCCCCCTGCAGGCCCGTACAGACCCCCGGCAGCTGGCACAAACCCCCGGCAGGCCCGTACAGACCCCCGGCAGCCGGCACAGACCCCCGGCAGGCCCATGCAGACCCCCGGCAGGCCCGTACAGACCCCCGGCAGCTGGCACAAGCCCCCGGCAGGCCCGTACTGACCCCCGACAGCCGGCACAGGCCCCCGGCAGGCCCGTACAGGCCCCCCGCAGTCGGTACAGGCCCCCCGCAGTCGGCACAGACCGCGCATCATGATGCACACAGACTGCGCATCATGATGACATCATTTCAGCAGCCAATCACAGTCGCAACAGTGGCTCATTGCATTATGGGGACTTCCGATTCCGGTATCCGATATTGAAAAAATATCGGTACTCGGTATCGGAATTCCGATACAGCGAATATCGGCCGATACCCGATATTTGCTGTATCGGAATGCTCAACACTACAGATGACCCAAACAGTCTTAAGAATGAAGTCAATGCAAGAAAGCGGATGGCACCGCTGTTACCGTGCTAAGGTCCGTGGCTGGCAGCAGGCGGAGAGCTCACGTCCAGGACTCCCAGGTGCTTGACCTCGTAGCAAGACGATTGTAGTTTCCAAGAGAAAAAGGTCGCACTCTGCGGGATAATGATGAATGTTTATTGACACTGAATTACATGTCACGTCGGAGATGTGAAGGAGAGTGTGTCAAATGGCTGACTACGGCCGTTTCACGCTACTCGAGCGCTTCCACGGGTCCGAAGTCTTAAGAATGATTTATCAGAGACAATGTGTATATGGAACTATGTAATTGTGGTGCCCCTGAGGGTCCGGTCGCCACAGAGGTACTGCACCTCATCCAGAGGTGTGGTATCCCACCCTCAGGTAAGGAGGGATTACCACCCAGGATTCCTAACACTGCACTCAACACACACACTAGCTAGTCAAGGCATCTATGCGTACCCTTCGGGAGGATGGCCTCATCCCAGGTTGGCTAGGAAAGGGTGTTGGGAGGTAAATGGAAAAGGTAGGTAGAGGGGGAGGAGCTTAGGTAGTGGAGTGATTGAGGACATCCAATCAGTGAGAGAAAGGTGACAGTTGGTGGGAGGAGCTAGTTCGGAGGTAAAGAGATCCTTCCAGAAACTAGTCAGTCGGTGACAGGACAGTGTAAGAGCAGGATTGCCATGAGAGGACTGATGGTCTGAGAAGAGAGAAACATCTTGACCAAGCTCCTAGTAGAAGGAAGGGGTCCTAGGGGCATGAATAGTGCATAAGCCAACCGTGGGGCCCGCATCCTGGAAAGGAAGGACCAGGCCAGAGTGAGGGAGCCGGCCCCTGAAGCTAGTGTAGAACTGCAAGGCTCAGCTAGGAAGTTGGAGGCTGAGGTAACTTTAAGTGCCTCAGTCGCAGCCGCATTCATTCCCCAAAAAGGCAGCAGTTGGAATAAAGTACCCCGGGGCCTGACCCACGTCGCCCGGTGTGATCTGTGGCTGCCGGATTGGGACACTGTTTGCGAAGGCGCAGAGCAGGAGGAAAGAAGGGAGAAATCAGCCCAGAGACACTGCCTAGAGAGGAGACACAAGGAGGAGTCTTGAACAGGTGTTCCTGGTCTACCTGGGAGTTTGCTGGACCCCTCCCTCGGAGGACACAGTACCAAGCCAGTCATCTTGTGCACAAAACTTGTGAGTAAAAACCCAGAAACTGCACCTGACTGTGTCCTTGGAGTCATTTACAACTCGCCTGCCATACACTGCATACACCATCACCGGCACTGGCTCAACTGCCCTGGGACACAGCTCTGCCCGTGGAGAGCTTCACCATCTTGGCTGCTTTAACATCGACCCAGAGGATCTGCATCGCAGCGTCGGCTACCCTAGCCGAGTACCACGGGTGGCGTCACGATTCCCCTTTTCCTAATTTATTTTCCTACCATCTTCCCCCCTCATTTGAACTTCCATCATCTTCTTTACTGGACACCCAGGGCCATGGACCGGGTCACCATCACCACCGTGACATACTTTCCCCTTAAAAGAGCCTGAAAGGCCCGGTACCGAGTACCCCCGGCCCTGCTGGGCGTTCCATAATAGCTGCAGTTTGAGTTCTACTCATGAGGTTTTCAACTTTATTTTCTTGTGTATTCTTGTTTTTTCAGCACATTTTTTTACATTTTCCTGATTATGCCATGCAGTTATGTTTTATAAGTCCCTAGGGCTAGGATCACATAAGGGACGTCTGCATAGATTTCTCAAGTGTTTTACTTGCTATATAATACTTCTTTGTTACATAATGCAATCAATCGTCTCTGTCTTGTTCTCAGTGAGAATAATGTTCAGCATGTTCCGACAGTCAACTCCACATATATTGCAGAGCGAAAGATACTTCTCTCGCAGTGTTACTACCTAAATAACCATAATTGTACATGATTCTATGCTTGACTGTGGTCAAAGTCTTATGTGTTAATCTAGCTAAACCATGTCTAGAAAATCTTACGATCAGATTAGATTGATTCCTAAAATAATGTAAATTACATACAGCTACTTGTGCTAATTACATACTGTGAAGGAACTGCACCTTGCCACCTGCCTCACGTCAAAATTACATCAACGGGATCACGTGATAAAGTCTCTCCACTTGTACCAACGTGGCGTTATGCACCTCCTGGGGACATGTAAGGTCAGTTTGGCACAGTTATACACAGACATCCCCTGTCCACACAGGCCTAGGCAGGCACAGAGAGTGAGAGGAAGTGGCCCACACAGTCACTGATGCGGCTCCACACTTGCTCACAGCCTTAACAGGCTGCAAGACCCCATTCACTAGCCTCAGTGAAACAGAACCTTATCAGCCCAGTAGAACTGCCACCAATTCCTTTTTTATATAAGCCCAGTTCGTTAATGGGAATTATATAAACCAGCCCCTGTAGCATGGGAAATTAAACCAAGAAATGGACTTATGGATTCTTGGATCGAGATAAAAGAGAAGCCCATGGTTAAATTATATATTTGATCACCTTAAGGGCCGACTAGACAATGCACTATATACACAATGTTTGTACATATACAGTTGTGCTCAAAAGTTTACATACCCCTGCAGAATTTTTTGTCTCTTGGCCTTTTTCAGAGAATATGAATGATAACTCCAAAACTTTTTCTCCACTCATGGTTAGTGGTTGGGTGAAGCTATTTATTGTCAAACTACTGTGTTTTCTCTTTTTAAATCATAATGACAACCCAAAAGATCCAAATGACCCTGATCAAAAGTTTACATAGCTTGTTGCTTTTGATCTGATAACATGCACAGAAGTTCACACAAATGGGTTTGAATGGCTACTAAAGGTAACATCCTCACCTGTGACCTGTGACCTGTGACAAATGCTAGGAAAATTGTTCGGGATGCAAAGAAAAGCCCACAAATAGCATCAGCTGAAATACTGGACTCACTGAAAACTAGCGGTGCTTTCTGCAAGGGTATGTAAACTTTTGAGCACAACTGTATAATGGTCAGATATGCAAATTTAATAGTGGTAGGTGTACTGCAGCAAAGTTCAAAGCAAAGTCTCTTTAATGTTCAGCGTACTCACAAAACAGAAAGTAAATATGATCCCCCGGATGACAGCCAGGGACCAAGAAAGTCCACCTCCGATTCGCAGCTAGGATCAAGACAGTCCATCTCTGGATCGCAGCCGGAAACAAGACAGTTCACCTCCGGACTGCAGCCAGAAAACAGGACAGTCCACCTCTGGATCGCAGTCGAGAACAAGACAGTCCATCTCTGAGACCGGTTGCCATGGGCGACTACACCGCCATGTATGCTGAGGGGCGCCAGGCCTTTTGGCTCCGCTTGGCCCTGTGTTGCCTCACACAGGTGGAGCTCTGCAGAGTCTTCTGCTATGCTTGCTTGCAAGACCAAACTGATACACCCAACCCTCTGCTGCATGGAGTTTTACAAGCAACCTGTGTTCGTAGGCCACATGGAAAACCCGGCCGGGAAGGAAACGGACTGCCCCACTACCAACCTGTATTCCGTTTCAAAAATAAAAGCCCAGATCAGCTTTTCTTAAATCTACCTTGGACGAATAGCTTGCCCAAGACCAACATTAACTTTTATTTTGCATTGCAATCACAGCTATGCCTGTGACTGCAATGCTCTCCTGCAGCCTCAATACACCTCTGTGCGCATCCTGGGGGGACACATAGTGACCCTCGCATATGACACCGGTCATTGCCTCAAGTAGGCCAAAAGATATGAGCAGAATATATGGGTCAGTTACCAACAGATGAAAGGCTTGTGAATGAAGGGGCTGCCACATGGGAGGGTTGTGGTCCCCTTTGTCCCTGGACTTCACCCCCACACAATATGTCATAGCGATCTTCCCAGAGAAAATGTTCTAGGGTATGCTTTACACAAGCATTTAATCTCTCTAGGTTATTCCCTTCCTGCCCTCATTACTCCTTTCTGTAGCTTTACTGCCTGACTTCTAGTAGCTGTTCTATGTATCTCCATAACCCTAGGTTCTAGAAAGGATCGAGACCCTGGATGGCATTCGGTCTGGTTCAGAGATCTCAGAAATATACACAATGTATGGTTAGGACTTATAGTATCTCCAGAACTCCTTTTGGAATCATAGCTAACTTAAAGCAATTTTAACCGCATGGTCTACAGGGTGTGATTTCTGTCAGTCACAACCCTTTGACTTTCGACTCCCCCTGCTGCTGCTTGGTGTTCTATTACAACTGCACACTGAAGGGGTTTTATAATCCCATGCAAATACTTATGTCCCCAAAAAATGAGATAAGTATTCAAGGCGTGATACCTTTATAGGCTAACCAGAGAAACTATATTTGCCAGCTTTCAAGGCTCAAAAGGCCCCTTCATCAGGCTGGGTAGCCTAGAAAGGTATCACTCCTTGAATACTTTGCTCATTTTTTTGGGACATAAGTATTTCCATCGATTTTTTTTTGGCTAACATGGTACCACAATATTATTTTCTATTGTACATTATAATCCCATGCCACATAGGATACAAATGGTTGACATGGAATTATATCTCCAATATTCTTCACACATACTCTATGAAATATGAAATATATTAGAAAAAAATGAAGATTTCTTTATACAAGGCATTCATAAATATGCATTATTCCTGCTATTATGGGGCTTAGCATTAGCTGACCAGCATGAGTGTTAACTCATTTAAAGTCTTTATGGGGAGATGTTGGCTAGTACTGGCTATTTATCAACTAAATTGGAATATACAACAGCACGGGGAATATTCACTCTGCCAGTGTAGCAACTTATGTGGCTGCTTTGGTGCTTCCTACCTGAGAGAACACATAGGTCCATCTGAACTAAAAGAAAAAAATTGCCTAATTTGCATCATTTCCTACTTATCTGCTTGAAAAAAAATATTTAAACAAGTATTTCAATTTTTAAAAGTGTAGCTATTATTTCACAAAGAACTTCAAAAAGTACAGCATTCTTATTTCATGCTGGCTTCCCTGCATTCACATACTGCAGTGTTGCTTACTGATTCATCAAAGTGCTTACTTTTCTGGCATAATAAACATTGAAAAGTTGCAACGCTCTTATGCAATATGAGGTTGCGCAAAAGTTTGGAACTTTTAGTGTTTTCACACCAGTTTTGTCAAGCTCTGCCAAAATGGCCAGAGCCGGGACTGAACGGGAGAGTGGTGATATCATCTCATCTAATCCATGTACTGTGGCAGGTTTTTTGCCATAAATCTTATTCCAGGCTGTGTCACGCAGACCACTTTTAAGTTACTTAGTGAATCGGGTGCCACTGACTCCAAAATGCCCCCTCAGCAAGACTGGGTGAAGCAACACCTCTCCTGATGATCGAGGCCATAGTGCGTTTTTTAGTGTGGAGCAGGTACACTGCAGAAGAGACTTTCCCCTAATCATATACAGTATCCATACTCAGCCTAACTAAACAAAGGGACAGAACATAGCAACACATACAGTATTTACTGATGTGAAGAAAGGGACAAGGGCAGCAATTAAGGAGCAGCATAAGGCATGAAAGGCAGAATCAGGTAATATATTACATTACAAGGCAGTTTAACATGGTTAGATCCTCTCTTTTATTTAATAAAAATCTAAATGACAGTCACTCTTTAAATGCACCTCCAATTATACAGAGTCATGATCACAATGCAGGAGTGTGCAGAGTAATTGTTTTTCTATACTACTTTGGTTGCTAATTTTGCTCTGAATAGTAGTAGCGTGGATATCAATCTAGAAATACTAAATAGAAACCTGGGAGACACCATTACTGGAGTTACAATATAAAAATCAACAATGCTATAATGGGCATCACATATGAGCATCACGTGCTGCTGAAATCTCTATGTATAATTAGGTCTGCAAGTCACCTTGTGTAAATGGCCAGTAAAGGAACCGTGCAGAAATCACTGTCTTTAACCATTTTTCTGTGATGCACTCTGATTGGGAAATATAAAACCGATGACATATTCAGTTTAAACACATTTCAAAAAATGGCAACAACCAACTATCCATATGATTATGGCTTTGTCAAAGTGCTTCGTTCACCATTTATTTTGCTCTTTCAGCCCAGTTATTTTTGCTACAAGTTATTTCAGTTGCATTTCAGGTTTCTGTCTACTTGCCAAGTTGTTATTTCTGTTCATTTCTTTTCTACATTTTCTCACTTTTTACCTGCCTTATCACACACACTAGAGCCATCAGCCAGGGCTACATCCTGAATATATTTGTCACATTGCCGCTTAAAGGATTTGTGACCTTCCTGTCTATTATTATATTAACTAGGCTTAATAGCTTCTCTTTATGTTCCAAGTGCTTAACTCCCTTCACAAGAAGACCAAAGCATTCAGACCCATTTTTTTTAATTCTCCCCTTTTCTTTACATCTTTCATACCCCCCAATTCTACACTGGCATTACAAATTATTTTAAATGCTCCACCCCATTTCTTTTCCAGTTTTATAAAGACTATATAAAAATAAAAAATAAAGACTATACAGAAGTCCGGTATCCGCATCATTCAAGACATTCAGGTGTCTCTTATTAGCCTTGAAACACAGGATAGGTTCAGGTTTAAAACTCATTCCTCTCCCTGCTTGATTCAGTGAAACAAGGAACAGTCCTGCTGCGTGGTGACTTGAACTGATTGATTGGTCTCTGGTCAGATTAATCTAAATTATTCTACCACTTCAGGCTGCATTTCTACTGGGTTCTGGTCTTTAACTTCTCACTAACATTAGTTGAATGCTTGGATGAAGTCCCACTCGACTATCAGGGATTACACTCACTATTCCGAGTAGACCAACTATTTACATGCATTGACCACATTTTTATCCGGTCTTTTTTTTTTACCTAAAATGACATTGGGCTCTATTTTTTCAATGACATGGTCAGACCAAAGCCTTACTTTAGTATCATCACCATCATAATCAAACCTCATGCTGAAATCTGCAATTTTAAACTGATGCATCATTGACTCTCCTATTTCCTATGTTATTTGAGACCCATCTCATGGAATATTTTCAATGTAATAGTTCCTCTGCTTCCTCAGCAATCTCGTTTTGAGAGGAGTATAAGATGGTCCTAGTAGATTTCTGGTTTTGACAGTATTATTCAAACAGCAAAACCTTGGGACAGGTGTCCCCTATCTTGAAGAAATCCTGAAAAAGACTCCTTTCAGTCAAGCTGCAACAAGTCTTATGTCTATCAGAGATAGCATATAATTTTCTGGTCACAGAGAAAATACTGTACTCTCAAAAACAAACCGAACTCCCAACAGGTAAAATATCTTAAAGTTGTCACGGAGTGACCAGTCCCCTGTGCCGCGACCCGCAGGACGGCACTCAAACCAGGACAAACAAGCGGAACACAGGGGAAACAGTTACCACGGTGGGTCCCTGCAATAGGGAACGGGGACATGGAGACCTCCTGCACTCCCTTGAGGCAGTGTTCCTGAACACTCCTAACGTTCCCTATACAGGCTCTTCACCTGTCGCCAAGCAGGATACCTCAATCCCTAACTCACCCTGCACCTATCCCTTACTAGTGAACTGGATGGTGCAAACACTAGTCCCACCGCTCTACTAGTACACACAAGGAAAATACAGCAAAACAAGGAAAACACACAACTTAGCTTTGCTCTGCTGCAATTGCTCCCAGCAACAGAGTACGGCACCCGGATACAGCTTCCACCTGAATAGCTGCTAGTTCCAAGCTCTGACTGAGCTGCAATGAACTCCTCTCAATAGCTCCTTTCTCCACCAAGGTTGGTTGGGAATGAACAATATCACCAACAGTGATTGAGAACACCTGATACTCCTTTATAGGTAGGAGCTAGGGTAATCACACCTGCTTGGTAATTTACATGTAATAACCCCAGTGGCCACCGGGGGCAAAACCAGAATTAACTGCCTTTATTTTGACACCCAAAAAAGGTACCCTCAATTGAATTAACTACAGGCTAATTTACCAATGTCAAGCTTTTTGCCAAAATATTGTCCATTTAGGTGTCCTGCCTAGAAAAGACCAAGTCAGCTTTGTCCCTTCTAGAGAAGCTTCAGACAACATTAAGGGAGTTGGGCATTTTGATATATCAGTTGTAAGGTAGCGCTCACTGAGTGTATTGGGGGACACTCCCTTGGCTGCAGATAAACCTGGTCCGGCACAGGCTTTTCACATAACATCGTCCATACGGTTTATTGCACACGGCATAAACCATAGCAGCATGAAGAAACGGTAACAGTCTTACAGCAGACCAAACGAATATTCATAATGGAGCTCCGCTCCGTTAGCCCTGTATTCACGCAGGCTGTGCTTTGTCCAGCAATCAGGCTCTACAGTCTCTCAGTTAATTCCCCAGGCCGGGGTTACCTCTTAATTGCTTCTCTCTCCGGAAATCCTTTCCCTCCTGGGGACTGTCCATTACACACAGGCCATTATACACAGGCCTCACCCGGTCAGCGGCCTCCGCATTTGCTCTTTAGGAAGGCGGCACACATTCCAGCATGTCGGCCTTCCATGACCTTCCACACGGACCAATCAGATCCATGCACTCTCCCCCAGGCCTACCCTGGTCACCTTATATGGTCCATAGCCACACCCACCGGTGAGATACGGATCACATGGCCATGACCTTATTGCAGGTCCTTTCCAGACACCCAGCCATACACACACATATACAGGTTTACTATGGGCATTCAGACTCCCGTCCCTGGGTGGGTTTGTAGGTGAATGGTTCCACCCGTCTCACCAAGCCACCTGGAAGCTTTCCCTATTATAAACAGAAACCGTTAACAGAATATCTGCTTATTAATACCAATTCTAGCTTCCATCCCAGGGCCACCCCCAGGATACATATCGGTTATTTACCATCTTGCCATTCATCCTTTCTCCATTATGACAATGTATATGCCTGTGTGCATGACCCATACAGCGCCCCCCAGCTGTCACAGGGGTCACTGCATCACATACCCTCCTCTGTTCAAACTTGTGGGGTTGAACACTTGTCACATTCTGTACTAGGTGTCTCGATGCCGGGTACCCACTGTCACCTTGCCCTACAAGTTAAGAGAACCATCTCAGTCTGTTTTGGGTGTCATATGGCATTATATTTACGTTAGACCTCCCCGCCCCCAGCGGTCAGTATATCGACCTTGAGCTTTGGCCTTCCAGTCAAAGTCCATCTGTGTCACCAGACCCTTTTTAGTCTCCATACTTTCCACATCTGCTCCTTCACCCGACTTTTCTCTCCACGACCGACTCTCCCGATTGGTGCGGTCATAAGTCCTACTTAGAGTCGAGCCCACTGTCTGGTCTAACCCATGTAGTACATCAAAGGAGCTACTGTCTAGGTCTCTCAGTCTCATACTGTGAGAAGAACTGCCACTTGCAGATTTGCGACGTTCACGTTTTGCTGAAAGTCTTTGGCTACCCGCGATCTCATTAATTGGAGGGTACCTTCTGGTCCTTATACCCCGGGATGAAGGCTGCCGCCATCTGATTTTCCGCATCTCTTTATTAATCTGCAGTTGGTCCAGTCTCAACTGCTTTATCTCCTGCAGGTACGCTACTCGGTATTCCAGGAGCATCCGGAAGTTCCTAAGGGTTTCCACGGAGCCAACCACAATGATGGGAATCATGCCATCTTCACCAAATACATGGACTTCACCATCAGGAGGGATCCTCACCATCGCCACACCGGAGATATCCACAAGGTCTTGCATCACTTTACCGAGCATTGCAACCACTCTCTCCACCAGATATTTGGGTACCAAAATTACATCTTCCCCCAAGCCCAGCCGATTCTTAGCTTCCCTTGCCAGCTCTAGACATCGAGCAGCTTTCACATTACTCCGCCTGAACATCTGTTTAGCGTGGAGACATTGCAGATGCATATCCATCAGGACAGCTACCCGCTTTGTTGTGTCTTCCCTGGTTGATAGTACCACCAATTGCCGAGTCTCAGATGCCCATTGCACCCTACACGCTTTGACCTCCTTTTTAAAAGCCTCACCCCTTCACTGGTAAAGGCTTCTTGCACCGTTGGTGTTCTGGTCAGCCTCCGCAAATAAAAACTGAAGAGTGTGCATGGATGTATGACAATTGTTTGGTTCTCCAAGACTTTGATGACTCCACAAAGATGGTGAGAGGCAATGACGCTATAGTCAGCACAACTATCCCACTTCTGTACCTACTTAAGTCGCTGCTCACAATTAAACATGAAGCTTTGCATGCTGACCACGTGCAGATAGAGGAAGACATAACACAGAGAAATTGTAGCCAGCCCAGCCTCATCTCATCTGCTCAGCGCAGTTTGGTTAGGAGGTGGCCGCTGAGGAGGAGGAAGAAGATGAACAGGAGCTGGTGGCTAGCGCAACAGAGGCTAGTAGCCACACAACCTTCATCCCATCTCTCCTACATGGATGGGCTGAGGATGGGAATGAGGTGGAAGAGAGGGAGGAGGAGGAGATTAAGAGTCATCTTCATGGTTTAGACCGGAAGCATTGGCTGTATGGAGCTTGGCACATATGGCCAACTTTATGTACCACTGTCTTTACCGTGACCCTCGCGTTACGTTCATCTTGACAAAAAAGAGTACTGATTGTTCCCCCTGCTAGACCCATGCTACAAGAAAAATTTTGCATGTCTTCTTCTGAGGTGGAGAGGTCTTCTAAAATGTTGCTATAACAGAAGGCCATTGTGGAAAATATGTTGAAAAAATTCCTATCAGACTGTGCTAGCAGATGAGATCACTTAATTTATCTTCCTCTATCTAATGTTATGAGGTGTAGTGTTGTCTCATCCCTATTTCATTTATATGCACCTATGTACTGGATTTTTTATTTGCTATTATTATTGGGCAACAGGATGGAAAGGAATTGTTTCTGCGACCATTGTCATTGTTCTTTCACTATAAACAAACCGGTTGGCTAAGATAGATTTCTCTATTCATATCTGTTGTTTTCTATTTGGTAGGGTGGTGCAGCTGTTTCAGTCATTGTCTGCAGAATTAGATTGCCTCATTGCTGTATAATACATTGACAGCAATTATCACTACAGTGTTTGTTATATGCAGTAATATTTGTTTACTTCTATGGTATGAACACCTATTATGGTATATCTGACTATTTTATGGGAGCTGGGCCTCATGTGTTAGCCCTTTTTCATTTTTTTTTAAGCAGCACTCCTTTTTTATTAATTAATAAACATTAAGTTTTATACCTCACTTCTTTGCTGTACACATGTGTAAGAATGGGCCAAAATCATACCTGAGCAATGCATGCGACTAGTTTCTCCATACAGGAGGCGTCTTCAAGTTGTAATCATCAACAAAGGCTTTTGTATGAAGTATTAGTTACATTCAGTAAGCGTGTTCATTATTTTTTCCCCGTCTCATTTCTCATTATTACACATAACTTTATTTATGGAAATCTATGGTTTGATTTCTTTGTCGGTATGGATTGGATGAGTTGCTACAGACATCTGGTGAAAATTTCATGTCAAGAAATATATTTACTTAGAAATTTAATGAGTTGTTCAATACTTATTTCACCCGCTATACGTGCAATTATTTTCTTAAGTTTCTTGAAACCCATTACTTGGTAAATGCTATATTTCTTGCATGACTTTTCTGATGGATCTCAGTCTCCCGACTGTTCCTTCCCTGCCCCTCTGCTCTTTCCTCCTTCTTTATACATTTCCTTATCTTGATAGTTTCACTGGGAACTTCTTAAAGCCAATGCTTTTTTTTAGGCAATTTACTATTAACTCCTTGACAAATGACACACATGTAGGTCTACACGCCCTTTGGTGCACTCATGACGTGATCATGGGGTGCCGAAGGATTGCCATGACAGTCAGAGTTTGTTGAAGACCTCCTTGCTTGTCATTATGGTTTACCTTTGAAAGTCAGTGTTTAACTGACGTTCATAGGAAATCATGATTTTCTCCTGATACACCACTGCATGTTTGTACAATTAACCAGATGATCACAGCTTTAAACCTGTTAATGGGACAAACAAATACAGTAGAAAGTGAAAAAAAGTTTTTGAAAATATGAAAAGATATATAAAACTTTAAATCACCCTCCCTTTTCCCCGTTAAAAATAAAGCAGTTAAAAAAATTAAAAATATACATATTTGGCATTGCTGCAGTCGTAAAAGTCTGATCTATCAAATGTAAAATAAATTATTCCAATTGGTAACTGGCGTAATGAGAAAAAAATAAAAAATCCAGAATTACTTTGCTTGGATGCGGCAACAGTGCAATAAAATGCAAGAGGTGATCAAAATATTGTATATGTAGGGAGGGAAATGGAAAGGAGAGTCAACTGACTAAGTTCAGATGCACCTTGTTCAGATGACAATCACCACACACAGCCACCCTAGTCCGGTATGTGTCAGCAACGCAGAGAGGAAAATCAGAATTTTTCCAGCGGTGACAGCTAAGTTGTTAAATATAACTTCACATTTATTGGTCCATCATTAAAAACAGCATATTAGCAAACCACAGAGTAATCATAAGCAAACCAATGTGTTTCAGCTATGAAGCCTTAATCATGATCTCAAAACATTGAATCTTCCCCAAAATGGTATCAATACAAACATCAGCCTAGTGTGAAAAAAAAGTCCTCACACAGCCCCTTATCCTGAAAATTTAAAACATTACAGGTCTCTGAAAATGGTGAGATAAGCAAAAAGTTTGCAATTTTTTTTATTTCAATGCACTTAGAATTTTTTTTTCACGCTTTCCAGTGCATTATATGATAAAATGAATGGTGACCTTCAAAAGTATAACTTGTCCTGCAAAAAAACAAGCCGCGTAGGGGTTATGTGTACAGAAAAATAAAAAAGTTATGGCTCTTGGAAAAAAGGGAGGAAAAAAAGAAAATAGCTCGGCCATCGGGGGCTTAAGGTCAGCTCCACAACTAACTTTGAATTACCAAGTAACTGTTCATATGTTGACAGAATTGAATTGCAAAAAAAATACAATAAACTGTTGATTGAAAAAAAAAAAAAAAAAGAATATGTTGCAAGCAGTTAACTCTTAAACATCTTCCAAAGACAAAAAAAAGGATCACAAACAAAGCAAATGTAGCTCCCTCATAAGTATTAACATATTATTCTAATTATTAAAGTAGTACTCTAAGTTCACAAAGAGTAAAATAAGTCAATGTAGACCATTAAAACAGTGCTTTATTTTTAGGACTAATTTCTAGTTCTCAAAATTAAAAAAATGTCTTGTAAATTCATTCATACCTAGATGGATGGAGTGCGAAGACAAAACTATTTTTAAATATGAATAGTGTCATGAGAAATAAAAGCTTGGCAATTAATTTCTTAAGATAACAAGGTAACCTTAAAAAAAGAAGAATGACCCAAAACACAAGTAAAAGGATACGGCAAATTATAGAGCCACAACATATTAAATAAGCTGAATTAGCAATTTACTTAGGACAACTAATGGTCTCATTAGAAAAAAATATTTAAATGGTGTAAGCAATTCATAAACACAAATTACAAAAAAGTTATCATCTCTGTTTTCACGGTTCATATTTAAGCTTAGAACATCATTTTCTTTTGGAAAGCATGAATATTAAATGATAGAATTCAAAGAACAAAACTTTAGCAAAAAAATATGGCAAAAAAATGATATTGGGAATACCCTAGAATGAAATGTAAGGCAGAAAACTGCAAAACACTCATGCTCACTAAAATACCTATCTTTGAAAATATAAGACTGTCAGACTGTCCATGCTGACAAGAGCAATAGAATCACTACTATCATGTATAAAAACAAGGTCATGAGACAAATACAAAACGTCCTAGAACTGCCGGGAGTGAAGACAGACATTAGAATTATATGAACCAATCATTAGTCTGACTGCATAGATGGCCATCAACTACGATGCTAGGGATGAAATATCTCCTTGATGACAGGGTAAGAGCTAAGGAGGAGCTCAAAATCACACCAGCTATTTAACTATCAGTCCATATTATTGCAGCAGAACAGTGTAACCAACGTTCTAAAATCTCTTGAAACAGAAGGTTTTGACTTACAGACGAAGCGGAAGTTTGTGATTATGGGCAGTTGTAAAGGGCATTGATCAAATAAATTCTGTATGCATTGAAATGTATCCAAATTTGCATCTTTTATGTTTTTTCCACACAATATTATAAAACCAATTCACATTTTTCTACTGAATGACAAAAAATGAGAATTATACTGTAAAGTAAACTGATAAGTAGGTGTGCTCATTACACCTGTCAAAAAAAGATGAATTCAGTACAGTGAAAAACTAAAACATGAATTGTGAGGTTCTGATGTTGTGGGTTATAAAAATCACCTAGGCAGGTTAACGATGCAACGATTTTTATTCCATACATCCATGGTTGTACAACAAATCCAGGTAGATTGCCAAAATACAATGTCCTCAGTCCACAAGTTCCCAATCTGAGATTGGTAGTTCCTCTGGCCCCGTACCAGGTGATACCCACCATCTCCCAGCTTTTGGTTGGTCCACAGTTTTTGGTATCTCCAGCTGGCATAGCATGCAGTTACAGCCTATGTTCTTCCAGACGATGGATATCATGACTGTAGCTCATGGATACCCCTCCAGCTAACAATCAATCTCCAAAACTCCATAAATCATCCATCCATCCCAGCTTAGATCCTCTCCGTTCAAAGTCACTCCAACAACTTCTGATTCAACCCATGTGTCTTTTTCTCCCTCCCCCTTAAACATTTTTCTTTAGCTCACAGAATGAAGCATATTCCATCACCTCAGACTGCATGTGAGACCCCCAGTGGTGATGGCTCCCCTGGGTCTACTATCTCCATCCACCCAATGAGCCTAGACTGGAATAACAATGGATTGATAGGATGATTGCTTTGCTTTACATTTACCTTTAGCAATCTACGGTATGACCTTAAGTTTACATAACAACCTGTCTGTTCGCCATCCTCTGCTTACTGTCACTGAATGTAAGCATTAATTCCTGAGGATGAACTGACAAGCAAGCAAATCACTCATAAAACACAGCAAGAAAATATCTAATAAAACATAACAATATCAAAGCAACTAGTGCTCCGTGCTGGAAAAGGTGTCTATCTCTTAGAACTGTGGACTCAGCTCTACATCCATTTGTCCTATAGTCTTTAGTAGAGTTGAGCGAAACGGGTCGAAAAAATTCAAAAGTCGCCGACTTTTGGCAAAGTCGGGTTTCATGAAACGAAACCCGACCCTAGGATGAGGTCGGCCACGAGGTCGGCGACTTACGCGCCAAAGTCGCGTTTCAAAAGTTTGTTTTGCGCTCTTTTTCAGCCAATCAGGATCCACGGACACTGTGGGCAACGTGATGACCTAGGCACGGGTCACCACCATCTTTCAGAAGGGCATGCAAGTGATTGGCTTGCTTTGGTGGGCGTCACAGGGGGTATAAAAGGGCGTGCACGCCGACCACCATCTTACTTCTGCCGATCTTAGTATAGGGAGAGGTTGCTGCTGATTCTGTAGGGAGAGCGTTAGGCAGGGAAGAAGACGAAAAAACTGCTTCTGCTGCTAGCGATTTGGCCTGCACAACACACAAGTCACTGTGTGTGCAGTGCAAGGGGAGGCTATATTGTGGTGTATCAGTGGTGTTGGTTGTTGGGCTGCCTTTTAAGGCTTCCTGACACGCTGGCATTGCTGTTTACCCACTGCTCCGCAAACTGCTTTTTTAAAAGCAATCCAATCTCCCTTATCCTCTAGTCACTTTTGTCACAGCTGTGCCATCGAGCCTGTCACATAGCGCTCAGATATCAGTGGGCCTCACACAATCCACAAGTGTCCAAAAGTGTGCGCAGAGATTCAAAATCTCCATTATCCTCTCGTCACTTTGGTCACAGGCAGCTGTGCCATCGAGCGTGTCACATAGCGCTCAGATATCAGTGGGCCTCACACAATCCAAAAGTGTCCAGTGTCCAAAAGTGTGCGCAGAGATTCAAAATCTCCATTATCCTCTCGTCACTTTGGTCACAGGCAGCTGTGCCATCGAGCATGTCACATAGCGCTCAGATATCAGTGGGCCTCACACAATCAACAAGTGTCCAGTGTCCAAAAGTGTGCGCAGAGATTCAAAATCTCCATTATCCTCTCGTCACTTTGGTCACAGGCAGCTGTGCCATCGAGCGTGTCACATAGCGCTCAGATATCAGTGGGCCTCACACAATCCACAAGTGTCCAGTGTCCAAAAGTGTGCACAGAGATTCAAAATCTCCATTATCCTCTCGTCACTTTGGTCACAGGCAGCTGTGCCATCGAGCGTGTCACATAGCGCTCAGATATCAGTGGGCCTCACACAATCCACAAGTGTCCAGTGTCCGAAAGTGTGCGCAGAGATTCAAAATCTCCATTATCCTCTCGTCACTTTGGTCACAGCTGTGCCATCGAGCCTGTCACATAGCGCTCAGATATCAGTGGGCCTCACACAATCCACAAGTGTCCAGTGTCCAAAAGTGTGCGCAGAGATTCAAAATCTCCATTATCCTCTCGTCACTTTGGTCACAGGCAGCTGTGCCATCGAGCCTGTCACATAGCGCTCAGATATCAGTGGGCCTCACACAATCCACAAGTGTCCAGTGTCCAAAAGTGTGCGCAGAGATTCAAAATCTCCATTATCCTCTCGTCACTTTGGTCACAGGCAGCTGTGCCATCGAGCCTGTCACATAGCGCTCAGATATCAGTGGGCCTCACACAATCCAAAAGTGTCCACTGTCCACAAGTGTGTGCAGAAATTCTAAATCTCCCCTGTCCTATAGACACCTTGTACCTTGTTTTACATTACTATATAGTTTGTTGGATTTTGTCTACATTTCTACCAAAAATGAGGAAGGCTGGTGGAAGAGGCCGTGGAATTGGGCGGGGGTTGGCAGCTGGTAATGATGGTGTTGGTGGTGGATCTGATGGTAGTGGCAAGAGCAAAATAGGACCGAATGCAGGAGGTGCTGACCCTGCGTCATCGTCTGGCTACATAAGGCCTCGAACGCTTAGTTTTCTAGGAGTTGGCAAACCGCTTTTAAAGGCAGAGCATCAGGAAAAAGTTTTGTCTTACATTGCTGACTCAGCCTCCAGCTCTATCGCCTCCTCTTCTTCAGTTGTAAAAAGTAAAAGCACTGAGTCGTCATTGGAGGCTCATGTTCATGAACCACACCTTTCCTTGTGTCCTTCACCCCAACCAAGATTGAAGGATGACGCAGGCCATACTACTGATTACTCCATGGAGCTGTTTTCACATACCATGCCTGGATTATCAAGTGAAATGGTGAATTACCCAGGCCAAGATGAATCTGACATGGAGTGCACTGATGCACAGCCGCTGATGGATGATTCTGCTGGTACATTCACTCAGAGCACTACATTGTCCTCGCAGTGTACAGAGCCAGATTTTGACCCTGATGAGACTCAGGTGCCCCTTCCCGCACACTATACCACCATACACGGTGACACAGAGAAAGGTGCACATGACATAGAAGAGGAGGTGATGGATGACCCAGTTGTTGACCCAGATAGGCATCCATTGGGGGAAGAGGGTGCTGCTTCCAATAGCTCAGATGAGGAGCATCCACAGCAGACATCGACATCGCAACAGCTGTTATCTGGCAGGCCCGGAGCACTCCAAAGACAGGTTCCAAACATCAAAAGAGTTGCTGACTGCTTGTCCAGAGGGTCAAAAGATCACAGCGTGCTAGGCCGCAAAATGTCTGCCAAAGTAGGAAGAGTGCAGTGTGGCACTTTTTTGAACAAAATCCTCATGATCAGGCCAAGGTTATCTGTAAGAAGTGCGCAAAGACCTTTAGCCGAGGGAAAAATCTGAAAAATTTGAATACCAGTTGCATGCTTAGACATTTAACCAGCATGCACTTGCAAGCGTGGACACAACACCAAACCTCAAGGGCCACATGTGCAACTGATCACAACGAAGGTAGTCAGCAACGCTACATTGTTTCCCCCACTGTAAGCCCACCGGTTAGCACAGCAGCAAATGTTGAGGTGTCGTTGCAAGACCACAGCAGTCAGGGAATCCCACTGTTATATCAACGAAAGACTGATTCTAGGCCATCAGAAAGAACACCAACTCCATCACCATCATCAACCCTCTCTCAGTCCGCCCTGTCCACCGCTACTTCCACCATATGCAGCTCTCAAGTCCAGCTCACCCTCCCAGACACTATGAGTAGGTCAAGAAAGCACTCAGTCTCTCATCCGCGTACACTGGGTTTGAACGCCCACATTGCCAAACTAATCTCGTTTGAGATGATGCCCTTTCGGTTGGTGGAAAGCACAGCTTTCCGCGAACTCATGGCCTATGCAGTACCACGCTATGACCTACCCAGTCGCCACTTCTTCTCTCGCAAAGCCATCCCAGCCCTCCACCATCATGTGAAAGACCGCATTGTCCATGCACTCAAGCAGTCAGTGAGCGGAAAGGTGCACCTCACAACTGATGCATGGTCCAGTCGGCATGGCCAGGGCCGTTACGTGTCCATCACTGCGCACTGGGTTAATGTGGTGGATGCAGGGTCCACAGGGGACAGCGGTGGTGGGACAGTGCTGCCTAGCCCACGGTATAGGAAACAGTTGGCTGTAGGCGTTCGACCCTCCTCCTCCTCCTCCTCCTCCAGAAGCGAAAGCTCGTCCACAGAGCGCAGTCATACGAGCACTCCATCTGCAGCTGCCACTGTTGCACACGATATGTCCCCCTATCGAGCAGCTAGTGGAAAGCGTCAGCAGGCTGTGTTGCAGATGATGTGTTTGGGCGACAGACACACCGCCGAGGTGCTGGCCGAGTACTTGAAGCGACAAACTGAGTCATGGCTGGGCAGTGTACATCTTGAGGCAGGCAAGGTAGTTAGTGATAACGGCCGTAATTTTGTGGCAGCCATAGCCCTTTCAAAACTCAGCCACATACCTTGCTTGGCTCACACCTTGAACCTGGTGGTGCAGTGCTTCCTCAAAAATTATCCGGAGTTAACAGCCCTGCTCCAGAAGGTGCGAAGACTGTGTGCGCACATCCGCCGGTCGCCTGTACACTCCGTTCGTATGCAGAAGCTGCAGCGATTGCTCCACCTTCCCAACCACCGCCTCATTATCGACATTGCAACAAGGTGGAACTCCACCCTGCACATGGTGGAGCCTCTGTGCGAGCAGAGGCAGGCCATAATGCATTTGTGGGAGGATACACGGCCAGGCACTTTGAGAGCAGACATGGAGTTGACAGGCGTGCAGTGGTCGAAGCTGAAAGACCTTTGTAAAGTCCTTCAGTGTTTTGAGGAATGCACACGACTGGTAAGCGCAGACGATGCCATCCTAAGCATGAGCATCCCACTTATGCGTCTGCTCATGCAAACTTTGACGCACCTTAAGGAGCAGGCGTCTGCAGCCAATGTTGATGAGGAGGAAGAGGAGGAGGGAATCCTTGATGACATTCAGCCATTGTCTGCTCAGGGACCTCTCCTGGACGAGGTGGAGGAAGAAGAGGAGGAGGAGGAGGATGATGGGGATGATAACTTAAGGGAGGAGGATGCATCTCGTGGGGCAAGTGAAAATGTTGGCGTGGCAAGGTCTGGTACAGGGTTTGTGCGTGACTGGAGGGATGTGGATTTGCCAGAAAGTGCTCCTCCACCCAGCACTCGCAGTGCATCATTGACACCGGGAACATTGGCCCACATGTCAGATTATGCCTTGCGGATCCTAAAAAGGGACCCCCGCATTGCCAAAATGATGAACGATGACAACTACTGGTTGGCCAGCATCCTGGATCCACGCTATAAAGGCAAATTACAAAACATCATGCCACAGGAGAACCTTGACCTAATATTGGCTAATAAACAAGCAACTCTGGTAAATCGGTTGCTTGAGGCATTCCCAGCACACAGCAGCGGTGATGGTTCTCACACGAGCCGTACGGGCCGGGGGCAGCTTGGCAGAGGTGTTCGTGGTGCACACAGCAGAAGTGGCGTTGGAGACAGGGGTTTCATGACAATGTTGTGGACTGATTTTTCAAATACCGCTCACACAACTGGTAATACTGCATCGATGGAAAGTGACAGGAGACAGCAGTTGTCAACTATGGTTACAAACTACTTTTCCTCCCATATCGATGTTCTCCCACACAGGTCATTCCCCTTTGACTATTGGGCCGCTAAACTGGACACCTGGCCTGAATTGGCCCAATATGCCTTACAGGAGCTCGCTTGCCCAGCTGCAAGTGTGCTATCGGAAAGAGTCTTCAGTGCAGCTGGATCAATCCTGACAGAAAAAAGGACCCGTCTGTCATCCCAAAATGTGGATGATCTAACCTTCATTAAAATGAACCACGCATGGGTTTCCAAGGATTTTGTCCCACCTTCCCCTGATGACACATAGGGTGGAAGAAAAATGGCTTGCTTTGGTCCACCTCTTCCTGGTACTTCACCTATTTCGCCTTTTGCATCAGCTGAATGTCCAACATCAACATATGCCACTTTCTAAAACTCCCTAACTGTGCTGCCTCCCCCCCATGGCCGGGGTCACCACCTACCGCACGACACCGTGCGAGTGCCGTTGCCCTGGACAGGTGGGTAGGCTGACTCTTGGGCACGGGCACTGGCACAGGGTCCCTCATAGTGCAATCAAGTGTCTCTGACGGTGGTGGTGCACACCCGCCGTCAGACACACCGCTGTACTATGAGGGGCCCAGTGCCAGTACCGACGCCCACGAGTGGGCCCCCCTTGCTTGGGCAGGGCCCCAGCATTTGCAATCTTTACCTCTCCCTGCTCCTCCACTGTGTAATCTGGGCCGTCAAATCCATACTGTGCCTGACACCGTCTGAGCCTGCCTCCTGAGACATATATTTTGAATGTGTACGCTATCCATACATGTTATCCGGGGATACGGTACCCTTTCTAACCTTTGTGCAATCACGTGCAATCCATACTGTGCCTGACACCGTCTGAGCCTGCCTCCTGAGACATATATTTTGAATGTGTACGCTATCCATACATGTTATCCAGGGATACGGTACCCTTTCTAACCTTTGTGCAATCACGTGCAATCCATACTGGGCCTAACACCGTCTGAGCCTGCCTCCTGAGACATATATTTTGAATGTGTACGCTATCCATACATGTTATCCGGGGATACGGTACCCTTTCTAACCTTTGTGCAATCACGTGCAATCCATACTGGGCCTAACACCGTCTGAGCCTGCCTCCTGAGACATATATTTTGAATGTGTACGCTATCCATACATGTTATCCGGGGATACGGTACCCTTTCTAACCTTTGTGCAATCACGTGCAATCCATACTGTGCCTGACACCGTCTGAGCCTGCCTCCTGAGACATATATTTTGAATGTGTACGCTATCCATACATGTTATCCAGGGATACGGTACCCTTTCTAACCTTTGTGCAATCACGTGCAATCCATACTGGACCTGACACCGTCTGAGCCTGCCTCCTGAGACATATATTTTGAATGTGTACGCTATCCATACATGTTATCCAGGGATACGGTACCCTTTCTAACCTTTGTGCAATCACGTGCAATCCATACTGGGCCTGACACCGTCTGAGCCTGCCTCCTGAGACATATATTTTGAATGTGTACGCTATCCATACATGTTATCCAGGGATACGGTACCCTTTCTAACCTTTGTGCAATCATGTGCAATCCATACTGGGCCTAACACCGTCTGAGCCTGCCTCCTGAGACATATATTTTGAATGTGTACGCTATCCATACATGTTATCCGGGGATACGGTACCCTTTCTAACCTTTGTGCAATCACGTGCAATCCATACTGGGCCTAACACCGTCTGAGCCTGCCTCCTGAGACATATATTTTGAATGTGTACGCTATCCATACATGTTATCCGGGGATACGGTACCCTTTCTAACCTTTGTGCAATCACGTGCAATCCATACTGGGCCTAACACCGTCTGAGCCTGCCTCCTGAGACATATATTTTGAATGTGTACGCTATCCATACATGTTATCCGGGGATACGGTACCCTTTCTAACCTTTGTGCAATCACGTGCAATCCATACTGGGCCTGACACCGTCTGAGCCTGCCTCCTGAGACATATATTTTGAATGTGTACGCTATCCATACATGTTATCCAGGGATACGGTACCCTTTCTAACCTTTGTGCAATCACGTGCAATCCATACTGGGTGTGAGAACGGCTGGCGAGCTGTTAAGCAAGCTACAGCACCTGTCCAGACAAGTACAGGGATTCCCTAGCGAGGAGACTTATTTGATTGTTTTCAATGTTGGGACAGCAATTTTTGGGGAGCACTATACTCTGGAGAATGATAGATGGGGCCCACCATACACTGGAACATTCCAAAGGTGGACATCAGACACTGGAGCAGCATTTATAGGGCCCATTATACACTAGAGCATTAGAAATGGGGCCCATTATGTTTGGAGCATTATTTGGGCCCATAAGACAGTGGAGCTTCATCCATGGGGACCAACATATACTGTAGCATTATGTGAAGCTCATCATATACTGTTTCAAACATTATATGGGACCAATGATTCTGTATGGAGAAATAGATGGGCCTCGTCATGAGATGTAAAAAGTGAGGTATTTTTCATTGTACTATACCGCTATTTATCTGCCGTATCGGAGCATGATGAGTTGTGGTATGTGTTAAAGGGGCGCTCTTTCGCCCAGGGCACATGAAAACCTGCAGCTAGCCCTCCCCCCCCACAACTTTAGCCAAATAACCCCCATTTTTCAGTGCGTAACTTGTATTATGAAGTTAATTAAGGTTGACAAGCTTAAGTAAGATGAATTGATGCTTTTGGCATTCAAATGGGCACTGTAGGTGTGTTTCCTGTCCTCCTCTCACTGCCGACTTTTATTCCCTATTGACTTACATTGGGTTTCGTGTTTCGGGACGACCCTGACTTTTCCCTATAATCGGACGATCTTGCTCGACCCGACTTTTGGAAAAGTCGGGTTTCACAAAACGAAACGCGACCCTAAAAAACCAAAAGTCGCTCAACTCTAGTCTTTAGTAAGTCACCGTATCCTCACTTGAATTTTCCTTGCTTTCACATTTCTATTAAACTTTGATGGCAGCTTGATGTACTTGAATGTGAACTTGTCCTGATTATTTGATCCTTACCCATCAGCACAACTTGTTACAGTTACAGTACAGTTGTCAGAATTTTGTCATGTAAAGAGTTGTGCACCTGTATGATGATCATATGAGCTGGACAGGTTTCAAAATCTGAAAGTAATTAATCAAGGATAGAAGAAATTAGAAAGTTTGAAGGCAGTGGGGAACACTCCTTTTAATGTGTTTGTTTACTGGAATTACACAATTTTGGGATTATACAGGTAAGTAATATTATAAAGCAAATAAATATTTACTTAACCCTTATAGATTGCGGACATCTTTTACATGGTGTAATGATTTTTATATACGCTAGTCCAGTCTGGAACTTATCTTACCTGATCAGATTAGTTTGACAGAACTGATTTGTGTGGAAGAAGTTAATCCTTTACCATATGCATCAATAGAGCAGCATTTTTAGTATTATTGTGACACTGAGACACCTCCCGCTGACAAGCCGTGAGTTTGGACAGTCAAGGAGTTTGAGGTTAGCAGCCAGGAGGGTACATCAAAAACAGAAGAAAGGGACAAAGGCATAGTCAGGTAACATTCCAAGGTCAGAATGCCAGGAGATAGCTGATAAGAGCAGAAGGGATGGTCAGAACAAGGTCAGGCAATGAAAGATCAACAAACAGAACACAAGGCACATAAAAAACAAACCACACAGTAGCTGAATGTATGTCTAGCAGAGGTCTGGAAGTAACTTGGCAATCACCTGGAACAATGAACACCTGGAGACAGCTAGCTCCTCCCAGTCTCAGGTTAGATGGACGAGCTGTCAATCAGCACACTGACAGCTCAGCATGCCCCTATTACAGACTTGATGACTGAGCTGTCAGTCAAAGTACCGACAGCTTCAGCATGCCCCTGTACCAGATTAGATGCCTGAAATCTCAGTAACTGCATCCCAGACACATTGGGGGGTGGAACCGTGACAATTATATTATTGATCTGTCAGTAACAGGTATCAAACATCATTACAGAGACACTGAAAAGCAAGCTATGCTGATCTCAGCTTTCCATTGCTTCTATAATGGCTATTTTCAGCAATTTTGTGCTGGCATTGAAAGCTTTAAGCACGCCTCTGGAACTGATTGACATCCGGCCCTACATTGCATCAGTACAGAGCCGACTGTAAGTCAGTGTCAGGGCGTGCTAGCAGCCACAGCGCTCAGTGCTATAAGCGGTGACTGTAATTGCTCTGGACATGCCTACATGATGGAGCATCAGATGCCCCACCCACCCCGAGAGAAATAAAGTTTATTTTATCTTGAGTGCCACATTTTCAGTACAGCGGCTGGGCACCACAATCGGAGCGCTATTAATCTGAAAATTAATCCTATACCTGCAGATTAATGGCATTTCTAGACATGACAGGTTCCCTTTAAAGCACACTTTGTCATTTTGCAACAAACTATGCCTAGGGATACAACTTTCTTGAAAATTGAAAACCTCTTTAACTATATGGTAGAAAATAAAATAAAATTAGTCTGGTAGAATACTGTACAGGATCATATAGTGTACAGCAGTATAAAGTATATTCTAAACAAATATTACCGTGATGATGTGTCAAATATCAATGGTGGCAGTAGAGTGGAGCTTTGCTGAAAGCCCGGGATATTTTCTAGAAAGAAAGAAGAGGGCCACCCATTCAAATAGGAGATGATAAATACACAGAGGGTCATTAGAGATTACAAAAAAACATGAAATTTCAAGAAAAAAAACCTTATGTTGGGGCATGGTCTGTATATTAAATATTAGTGTGCTTTTACCGTGCTTTGCTAAAAATAATTAATGCCATTATGGGGATAACCCCTTAATGAAAGCTATTTAGAAAGTTACTTAACTATTTAGTTAGCAAACAAATAACCAACAAACAAAAACTGTGTGAAGATGTACATAGCCTTTAAATCCCCTGGTATTCCAGTTCTGGTAGTATTAGAAGAGATAATGCCACACCCGTCAGTGATTTAGCCTATCACTAGCCTCACTGGTTGACATTTGCAAGTACAAGGAATAAATTATTGCTGTTTCTTTATTTTACTACATGGCTACCCTAGGTCTCATTTTACAAATCCTCTTTAACATAAGCAGAATAGTACTTAATGTATGAGCCATTAGGTAGAGTTTATTCTCATGGTGCATAGCAGTTCTGTAATAGCAGTACTGTAGGTTAAGAGAAGTTGGGATGATATTGTGTAGCAATTGTATGATACTACGCAGAAAAATATCAATATGAAAGTATAAAAAGTATTGTACTGTATATTATGTGTATACTTGCAATATATGATTGCTGTGCAGCGCTCTGTTGTCCATGCACCCTTGGTGCTACCCAACCCCAAGGTATTAGCATTGCACAGAAATACAGGAACCAGGGCATCAGATGTCCTCCTTTTGGTAACTTTACTAGTACAGAAAAATCACAACGTTTCAACCACGTAGGACCTTTATTAAGCCACATAAAATACAGTATCTCTCTTTTTCTGTGGTGCAGCCAAAACATTGTTTTCTTTCAATACTAATAAAGTTACCAAAAGGAGGATGTCTGGTGCCTGGGTCCTGGATTTCTCTGTATTGCTACAACTTTGTGAAGGATTGCACTAAGTGTCCTGGTTACTGGATTTTTCTGCATATTATGTGTACAGTTATTTTTTTTTCTTTTATTACTCTAATGCATTTTTTGACTCTTTGACTACTTCTTATCATTTCAGCTTCGGAATAGTAAAGCAACAGGTTATTGTTTGGATCAAGGTTCTGAAGATGACAACAAAGCCATTTTATACCCCTGCCATGGCATGTCCTCACAGGTGAGTATTGCATAGACATTTTTGGTAATATGCAATTGTGTTGGCAGCAGATTATTCAGGATACTCTCCAAGCGTGTGACAACAGAGCTTCTTTATTCAGGAACAAGCAGAAACAACATATAAGCTTAATAGATCAGGAATATATAATATCTGTGTGTCTCTATCTGTTCAGCATCTACAGCAGGCTCCTTCTCTCATACACAGACACAGGAAAAACAGGAAATACAGTCACATGCTCTCCTTGGGAGGTTTTTTTTTAACTTTATGAACAGCATACAACTAGTAACTAAACACTCATAGACAGGAATGGAGTTATTGCACCAAACATATTACAACAAATTGATTGACAACCTGTACTGTACACACACAGTGCAGAGCAGGCCATCAGACAATGTTTCAGTGAGTGATTACAGGGCCCACACCTGTATAATGAACCACGACTGTAACAGCTCCCTGTCAGTCCCCTATGACTGGGAGTTGGTGGCCGCTGGGAGAAAAAAGCTTCAATTTTATTTAACCCCTTTCCGACGTTGGAAGTAATAGTACGCCAAAGTCAGAATCCCTCTCTTTGATGTGGGCTCCGGCACTGAGCCCACATCTTTATCCGCACATGTCAGCTGTTTTGAACAGTTGACATGTGCCTCTAACAGCCGTGGGTAAAATCGCGATCCACCCGTGGCTGTTAACCAATTAAATGCCACTGTCAATCTCTGACAGCAGCATTTAACTCACGCTTACAGCAAGCGCGCCAGAAATCCCACCCATCAGTGACCCCATCACGTGATCACGGGTCACCGATGGGTTGGCATGACAACCAGAGGACTCCAGCAAACTTCTATGGTTGTTATAGCCCAATTGCTATGAGAGCCGCCCGGTGGTCAGCGCTCATAGCAAATGAGCATTTCTGCTACATAAAGGCGATCTGATCATCGCTTGTATGTAGCAGAGCCGATCAGACAACTGCAGCTTCTAGTTTCCCATGGAGACTCTTGAAGCATGCAAAAAAAAGTTTTAAAAAATATTTAAAAACTTTAAAATATATAAAAGTTCAAATCACCCACCTTTCAACCCATTCAAAATAAAACAATTAAAAAAAAATTCAAACATACACATATTTGGTATCGTCGCGTTCAGAATCACCCAATCTATCAAAAAAAAAAACTTAACCTGATCAGTAAACAGAGTAGTGAGAAAAAAATTCAAAATGCCAGCATGACCTTTTTTTGGTTGCGGCTACATTGCAATAAAATGCAATAATGGATGATCAAAAGATCGTATGTACACCAAAATGGTATCAATAAAAACTTCAAAAAATAAGCCTTCACCCAGCCCCAAATCATGAAAAATGGACATTCTATGGGTTTTGGAAAATGGCACCCTTTTTTTTCTTTATTTTTTTTCAAAAATGTATTTTATTTTCACCATTTAAACAAAAAAGAACATAGACATGTTTGGTGTCTATGTAGCTTGTAATGATCTGAAGAATCAAAATGGCAGGTAAGTTTTTGCATTTAGTGAACATGGTAAAAAAAACAGGTGTGAAATTGTACTTTTTTGCAATTTCACCGCACTTGGAATTTTTTTTCCAGTACACTATATGTTAAAACCAATCATGTAGTTCAAAAGTACAACTTGTCCCATAAAAAACAAGCCCTCACATGGCCATTTTGACAGAAAAAAAAAGTTATGGCTCTGGGAAGAAGAAGGGGAGTAAAAAATGAAAATGCAAAAATGGAAAATAGCCTGGGGTTTAAGGGGTTAAAGCAAGCTGTGGTGTTGGGTTGATCTTCCAGGCAGCATCCTCTCATAGTCTGGAAGAGGTAATTTACTTATAAGAAAAATGTAGATTTCTCTGGAGTAAGGGCCCCGTCACACATAGCGACACACCAGCGATCCCGACAATGATATTACCTTGTCAGGATCGCTGGTGTGTTGCTACATGATCGTTGGTGAGCTGCCAAACAGGCAGCTTCACCAGCGATCAGCACTAGCGACACATGGGTAACAAGCGACGCACGTCGCTTAGTTACCCACTGTGTACCTTAGTTACCAGCGCGCTGGTGCAGGGAGCTGGTAACCAAGGCACACATCGGGTTTCTAAGCTGCGCGCAGCACTTAGAAACCCGATGTGTACCTTGGTTACCAGCTCCCTGCACCAGCGCGCTGGTAACTAAGGCACACATTGGGATTCTAAGCGCTGTGCTTAGAAACCTCATGTTTACCTTAGTTACCAGCGGCAGCTTGCTGATCGCTGGTCTCCCGCCTGTCACACGCAGCGATGCGTGCTGGCCAGCGGGAGACTAGCGATCAAAAAAATGTCCTGGCCATTCCAGGATGATCAGCGATACCTGGCAGGGGGGCCGGTCGCTGAGAAGTGTCACACACAGCGATCTCGCTGGTGAGATCGCTGTTGCGTCACAAAACTTGTGACTCAGCAGCGATTTCGCTAGCGAGATCGCTATGTGTGACGGGGCTAAAGACATCAGATCCAAGGTGTCAAGGTATCATTTTTTTTAGCTTCCTATAACCTACATGCCCATATAGAAGGCTTAGGATGATCCATCCTACTGACAGATTCCCTTTAAGTGAAACAATTTTTTTGCATATTCTGATTTTTCACTACTTTCAAACATAAGGCAGAATAAAATTTCAGGAATGGCTAAGAAATGACCAGAATCTCAAACAACCTGACACTCTTCAGTGTTTCCGGGAACATATTGGTTTAGGGTGGTTTCACATTAGCGCTTTTTAAGCGCATGCACGGCCGGGGGTAGCTCCGCCCCCGAGCCGGCTCTCTGCCCGGCGTGCCCGCCCCTTGCTTGTAGCGCCGCCTCCTAGCGCAGGCCGTGCGCTAGTTGCGCTTTGACCTGCGCTGCGCACTTTTGAAGGTGCGCCGTGCGCGCCAAAATCCGAAAAGTTTGATTTTGGCGCGCACGGCGCACCGTCAAAAGTGCGCAGCGCAGGTCAAAGCGCAACTAGCGCACGGCCTGCGCACGATCTGCGCACCCTATGCTAAAGATAGGGTGCGCCGATCGCAGGCGCCGCTGTGCGCTAGGAGGCGGCGCTACAAGCAAGGGGCAGGCACGCCGGGCAGAGAGCCGGCTCGGGGGCGGAGCTACCCTCGGCCGTGCGTGCGCTTAAAAAGCGCTAATGTGAAACCACCCTTAATTATCTTAAATTTTTTAGGCCCGAGTTAACCCCTTTACCCCCAAGGGTGGTTTGCACCTTCATGACCGGGCCAATTTTTACAATTCTGACCACTGTCCCTTTATGAGGTAATAACTCTGAAATGCTTCCATGGATCCCACTGATTCTGACAATATTTTCTCAAGACATATTGTACTTCATGATAGTGGTAAAATTTCATTGATATAACTTGCGTTTATTTGTGAAAAAAAGGAAATTTGGCGAAAATTTTGAAAATTTTGCAATTTCTTTTTATGCCCTTAAATCACAGAGATATGGCACACAAAAAACTTAATAAGTAACATTTCACATATGTTTACTTTACATCAGCACAATTTTGGAACCAAATTTTTTTTTGTTAGGAAGTTATAAGGGTTAAAAGTTGACCAGCGATTTCTCATTTTTGCAGCACCATTTTATTTTTAGGGGCTACATCACAATTGAAGTCACTTTGAGGGGTCTATATGATAGAAAATACCCAAAAGTGACAGAATTCTAAAAACTGCACCCCTCCAGGTGCTCAAAACCACATTCAAGAAGTTTATTAACCCTTCAGGTGCTTCACAGGAATTTTTTGAATGTTTAAAAAAAATGAACATTTAACTTTTTTTCACAAAAAAATTACTTCAGGTCCAATTTTTTTTATTTTACCAAGGTTAACAGGAGAAATTGGACTGGAAAAGTTATTGTGCAATTTGTCCTCAGTACGTTGATACCTAATATGTGGGAGGAACCACTGTTTCGGCGTATGGCAGAGCTCTGAAGGGAAGGAGCGCCGTTTGACTTTTTCAATGCAAAATTGGCTGGAATTCAGATCGGACGCCATGTCATGTTTGGAGAGCCCCTGATGTGCCTAAACAATGAAAACCCCCCACAAGTGACCCCATTTTAGAAACTAGACCCCCCAAGGAACTTATCTAGATATGTGTTGAGAACTTTGAACCCACAAGGGCTTCACAGAAGTTTATAACGTACAGCCGTACAATTAAAAAATCATTTTTTCCACAAAAATGATCTCTTCACCCCCAATTTTTATTTTCCCAAGGGTAGCAGGACCCTAAAAGTAATTGCACAATTTGTCCTGAGTATGCTGATACCCCATATGTGGGTGTAAATGACTATTTGGGCGCATAGCAGAGCTCGGAAGGGAAGCAGCGCCATTTGATTTTTTGGCTGGAATTGAGATCGGACACCATGTCGCGTTTAGAAAGCCCCTGATGTGCCAAAACAGTGGAAACCCCCACAAATGACAAAATTTTGGAAACTAGACCGCCCAAGGAACTTATCTAGATGTGTGGAGAGAACTTTGAACCTCCCAGGGCTTCACAGAAGTTTATAACTTAGCCGTAAAATTAAAAAATCACATTTTTTCCACAAAAATGATCTTTTCACCCCCAATTTTTATTTTCCCACAGGTAACAGGACCCTAAAAGTTATTGTGCAATTTCTCCTGAGTATGCTGATACCCCATATGTGGGGGTAAACCACTATTTGGGTGCATGGCAGAGCTTGGAAGGGAAGCAGTGCCATTTGACTTTTTTGGCTGGAATTGGGATTGGATGCCATGCCGTGTTTGGAAAGCCCCTGATGTGCCTAAACAGTGGAAACACCCCCAAAATGACACCATTTTGGAAACTAGACCCCCCTCCAAGGAACTTATCTAGATGTGTGGTGAGCACTTTTAACCCCCAAGGGCTTCACAGAAGTTTATAATGCCCGGGCGTGAAAATAAAAAAATCATATTTTTTCCACAAACATGATCTTTTAGTCCCCAATTTTTTTTTTTTCCCAAGGGTAACAGGAGAAATTGGACCCCAAAAGTTGTTGTCCAATTTGTCCTGAGTATGCTGATACCCCATATGTGGGAGAAAACTACTGTATGGACACACGTCGGGGCTCGGAAGGGAAGTAGTGATGCTTTGGAATGCAGACTTTGATGGAATGGTCTGCGCGTGTCATGTTGCCTTTGGATAGCCCCTGATGTACCTAACAGTGGAAACCCCCCACAAGTGACCCCATTTTGGAAACTAGACCCCCTAAGGAACTTATCTAGATGTGTGGTGAGCACTTTGAACCACCCCCAGTGCTTCAGAGAAGTTTATAATGCCTGGGCTTGAAAATAAAAAAATCATATTTTTTCCACAAACATGATCTTTTAGTCCCCAATTTTTATTTTCCCAAGGGTAACAGGAGAAATTGGACCCCAAAAGTTGTTGTCCAATTTGTCCTGAGTACGCTGATACCCCATATGTGGGAGAAAACTACTGTATGGGCACACGTCGGGGCTTGGAAGGGAAGTAGTGAGGTTTTGGAATGCAGACTTTGATGGAATGGTCTATGGGTGTCATGTTGCCTTTGGAGAGCCCCTGATGCACCAAAACAGTGGAAACCCCCCACAAGTGACCCCATTTTGGAAACTAGACCCCTAAGGAACTTATCTAGATGTGTGGTGAGCACTTTGAACCCCCAAGGGCTTCACAGAAGTTTATAACGCCCGGGCGTGAAAATAAAGAAATCATATTTTTTCCACAAACATGATCTTTTAGTCCCCAATTTTTTTACTTTCCCAAGGGTAACAGGAGAAATTGGACCCCAAAAGTTGTTGTCCAATTTGTCCTGAGTATGCTGATACCCCATATGTGGGAGAAAACTACTGTATGGGGACACGTCGGGGCTCGGAAGGGAAGTAGTGATGTTTTGGAATGCAGACTTTGATGGAACGGTCTGCGGGTGTCATGTCACGTTTGGAGAGCCTCTAATGTGCCTAAACTGTTGAAACTCCCAACAAGTGACCCCATTTTGTAAACTAGACCCCCAACAGAACTTATCTAGATGTGTGTTGAGCAGTTTGAACCCCCAAGTGCTTCACAGAAGTTTATAACGCCCGGGCGTGAAAATAAAAAAATCATATTTTTTTCCACAAAAATATTTTTGCCCCCAATTTTTTATTTTCCTAAGGGTAACAGGAGAAATTGGACCCCAAAAGTTGTTTTGCAATTTGTCCTGAGTAGGCTGATACCCCATATGTGGGGGTAAAACACTGTTTGGGTGCATGGCAGAGCTTGGAAGGGAAGGAGCACCATTTGACTTTTTCAACACAGAATTGGCTGGAATTGAGATCAGACGCCATGTTGCATTTGGAGAGCACCTGATGTGCCCAAACAGTGGAAACCCCCAATTCTAACTCCAACCCTAACCCCAACACACCCTTAACCTTAATCTCAGCCCTAACCCTAGCCCTAACCCTAGCCCTAATCCTAACCCTAATGGGAAAATGGAAATAAATACATTTTTTTTAATTTTATTATTTTTCCCTAACTAAGGGGGTGATAATGGGGGAGATTTGATTCAATATTTATGGCGGGTTTTTATGTTTGGCAGCTGTCATACACTAAAAGATGCTTTTTATTGTAAAAATAGTTTTTGCATCACCACATTTTGAGAGCTATAATTTTTCCATATTTTGACTCACCGAATCATGTGAGGTCTTATTTTTTGAGGGACGAGTTGACATTTTTATTTGTACCATTTTTGGGAACGTGACATTTCTTGATCGCGTTTTATTCCGATTTTTGGGATGTAGAATGAACAAAAAACAGCATTTCAAGAATTTCTTTTGGGGGGTGCATTTACACCATTCCGCTTGTGGTAAAGTTGATAACGCGGTTTTATTCTTCGGATCAGTACGACTACAACGATAGCTCATTTATGTCTTTTTTTATGTTTTGGCGGTTTTATGCAATGAAAACAATTTTAAATAAAAAATAATTATTTTTGCATCGCTTTATTCTGCGAGCTATAACTTTTTTATTTTTTCACTGATGACACTGTGTTTGGCTCGTTTTTTGCGGGACAAGATGACATTTTCAGTGGTACCATGGTTATTTATATCCATCTTTTTGATCGCGCGTTATTGCACTATTGCACTTTTTGTTCGGTTGTTCAGCGGTATGATAATAAAGCATTATTTTTTGCTTTGATTTTTATTTTTTAAGGGGTTCTCTAAAGGGGTTTACTAATGGGACAGTTTTACAGGGCGGGTCGTTACGGTCACGGCGATACTAAATATGTGTACTTTTATTTTTTATTTTTTTTTAATTTAAAAAAAATGAATTTATTAGGGAATATTTTTTTTTTATTTATTTAGCGATTTTTTTATAAATTATTTTTACACTTTTTTTTTACTTTATTACACTGTCCCAGGGGGACATCACTGTCATGTGTGAGATCGCCGATCTGACACATCACAGATCGCTGTGACAGATCAGCGATTTGACACAGGCACTGCTGTAGGCTTCCTCATGCCTGCGCTCTGCAGGCAGTGAGGAAGCCGGCTCCCTGCAGGCCCCCGAAGGTCCACGCCACCATATTGGATCCAGGGACCGGCAGGGAAGGAGGCCCCCGCAGCAGCGCTGCACATCGCGCCGCTGCAGGGGTCTCAGGGAAGCACGGAGGGAGCCCCCTCCCTGCTGATGCTTCCCTAAACCCCCGGTATACTGCAATCGTGTTTGATCACAGTGTGCCAGGGGTTAACATGCCGGGGCGGTCTGTGACCGCCCCTGACACATAGTGCCGGGTGTCAGCTGTGATAATCAGCTGACACCCGACCACGATCAGCGGCGCTCCCCCGTGAGAGCCGCTGATCGCTATGATATACTATCCCGTCCATGTGCATAGAGGCCCGGGTCCCATGGACAGGATAGTACGTCAGATGTCAGGAAGGGGTTAAAGACCAAAGTAACCTCCATGCTGTGACATTAGTCTCTGACGGCGCTGATCTAGGGCTACTGATGTCTTCACTGCTGGAAGTTATCAGCAATCACATTAATTTTGATTGCATACAATTCCACTTGTCCTTCAGTATGGTGCCCTGGAAGGGGGTTAAGAAAACGCTGAATTTCAGAAAAGCAAAGTTTGATCAGCTTAGAGAGGACCTTCGCCGAATTGATTGGGACAATGTCCTCAAAAATAGGAGCACAGAAAATAAAAGGGAAATATTTAAATCAGTTTTACACACCCACTGCGAGCTAGCCATACCGTACAGAAATAAAAGGGCTAGGAACAGGAGAACACCAATGTGACTAAATAAGGATGTAAAAAGGGCAATAAATAACAAGAACAAGGCATTTAGGAAGCTAAAACAAGAAGGCAATGAAGAAGCATTAAAAAGTTATAGAGAAAAAAATAAAATGTGTAAAAAAACAAATACATTTAGCGAAAGTGGAAACTAAGAGACTCATTGCTAAGGAAAGTAAAACAAACCCCAAACTATTCTTTAATTATATAAACAGTAAAAAGATTAAAATTGATGGTGTCGGCCCTTTAAAGAATAATGAGGGTGAAATCATAGAGAGTGATGTGGGAAAAGCAAATGTTTTAAATTCTTTTTTCTCAACAGTGTTCACACAGGAAAAGGATTTGCCAGGGGAAATGCAGAGTGATAATGTAAACTCCCCATTAAGTATTACCTGCCTAACCCAGGAAGAAGTGCAGAACCACCTTAGTAAGATTAAAATTGAAAATCACCAGGCCCTGATGGCATTCACCCTCAGGTATTAAGGGAGTTAAGTAATGTGATAGACAGGCCTCTATTCCTTATATTTAAAGACTCTATAGAAGCAGGGTCTGTTCCTTTTGATTGACGGCAAGCAAATGTGGTACCAATATTCAAAAAGGGGTGTAAAAGGGAACCTGGAAACTATAGGCCGGTAAGCTTAACATCTGTTGTGGGTAAAATTTTTGAAGTGTTTCTAAGGGATACCATTATGGAATATCTCAATGTTAATAAATGTTTAACTCCATATCAACATGGATTTATGAAGGATCGCTCCTGTCAAACTAACCTGATCAGCTTCTATGAGGATGTAAGCTCTCAAATGGACCAAGGAGAATCATTGGATGTCATTTATCTCGACTTCTCTAAAGCATTTGACACTGTCCCACATAAAAGATTGGTAAGTAAGATGAGAAAGCTTGAGCTAGGGGAAAATGTGTGTAGATGGGTAGGTAGCTGGCATAGTGATAGAAAACAAAGAGTGGTTATTAATGGTGCATATTCAGATTGGGCCAGGGTTACTAGTGGGGTACCACAGGGTTCTGTATTGGGCCCCCTACTATTTAATATATTTATTCATGATCTAGTGGATGGGCTTACACAGTAAAATATCAGTATTTGCAGATGATACAAAACTATGTAAGGTAGTTAACACAAAGGAGGACAGTTTGCAACTACAGACAGATTTGAGTAAATTGGAGAATTGGGCTGAAAAATGGCAAATGAGGTTTAACACAGATAAGTGTAAGGTTATGCACATGAGAAGGAGAAACAGATGCTATAATTACTTACTAAATGGGAAACTGCTGGGGAAATCAGACATGGAAAAAGACTTAGGCATCTTAGTCAATTAGAAGCTAAATTAGAGTGCCCATTGTCAGGCAGCTGCCACCAAAGCAAATAGGGTCATGGGATGCATTAGAAGAGGTCTGGGGACACGAGATGAAAACATAATTCTCCCTCTGTACAAATCACTCGTCAGACCTCACTTGGAGTATTGTGTGCAATTTTGGACGCCGGTGCTCAAGAAAGACATTACTGAACTTGAAAGGGTTCAAAGGCGGGCTACTAAAATGATAAATGGAGTTGGTTCACTACAATACCCAGAAAGGTTATCAAAATTAGGTCTATTTACTCTAGAAAAGAGAAGACTTAGGGGAGACTTAATATATATGTACAAGTATATCAGAGGGCAATACAGAGATCTCTCCAATGACCTGTTTGTATCAAGGACTGTGACAAGAACAAGGGGGCATTCTCTTCGTTTGGAGGAAAGACAATTTCTGCACCAGCATAGAAGAGGGTTCTTCACGGTAAGAGCAGTGAGGCTCTGGAATTCTCTTCCTGAGGAAGTGGTGATGGCCAACTCACTGAATGAATTTAAGAAAGGAAAGGATGCTTTTCTTGTGAGTAACAGTATAGAAGGTTACAAATAACAGAATATTATAGGTAGATGGTTGACCCAGCTTAGGGGAAGGAATTTTTTTCCCTATGGAGAAAATTGGCTTCTACTCTGTGGATTTTTTGCCTTCCCCAGGATCAACAATGCAGAACAGCTGCACTAAAAATAGGCTGAACTAGATGGACATAAGGTCTTCCTTCAGCCTTCAAAACTATGTTACTATGTTACTATTTGTACCATATAGCACACCAAAGATGTCAACAAATATTATTGTATGCTGCACGATAAGGAAATGTATTTTTCTAATGACATATAGGGCATACGTTTTTATATCTAATTTTGCCTTGTCATTTAGTAAGCTGATGAACAATATGTATGATAGTTCTAGAACATCTTGTGTTGGTTATGTAAAATTGATTACACCAGATACTGCCTATTAATATATTAATATATTGATATGTTTAAAAATGTAGATAAAGAAAAATTTTTGCAGTGATCCAAGAGATAGGTCTGTACAATCCCTTATTTCCATTCCATTGTTCCATAGTGTTTACATATTCCACAGTGTTATACAGTGACTCAGATCAGTCTCTGGGGCTCAAAATCTAATCTTCTTATGTGAAACATACAACTTATAATTTCATGCATAGCTTATTATCAATTTCTCACCGTTACTCAAAGGAGTTGTCCACTACTAGGACAACCCCTTCTTAAACCAAATGTTCAGCCCTGATAAAATAATAAAGCATATACTTACCTCCCATGTCAGCGCCGTTCCCGTGGTGTCGGCATTCGCTCTCCCTGAAGCTCTGATGTGGTGTTGTGTAACGAGACGCAGGCACCCAGTCAGCGCTGGCGCCACTGTCTCTGCCTTATGAGAATCTGAACATGAAGAGGAAGTTGGGAATCAGCTGTAGCCTGGACTTCATGTTCAGTTTGTCCGATGGCGGCGACAGTGACATTAGCGCTGATTTGGCGCTGGAGTTATGTGTCACAACAACCACATCACAGCCCTGGGAGAGGAAGTACCGACACCGAGGGAACGACGCCGGCACGGGAGATGAGCATATGCTTCATTATTTTATAAGGGCATAACATTTGGTTTAAGAAGGGGTTGTCCTAGTAGTGGACAACCCTTTAATATCAGTTTCTTTTAATTGTGGGAGTAAATCCATGTAAAATGCATTAAAATGTTTCCCTTGATGAAATTGAAAACCAGTATCCCAGAGTCCAATGCCACCATCATGCAATCCAAGCCTAATGTTTGGCAATATAACCTGACAAAATAGTCAGATTCTAAATCTTCACGCACTGTTACCTGCACCATGCACACAAGGCCCCCTGCAAAACAATGTTTGCTTTTCTTTTTTATGTCTATAAAACGCATTTAGAGTAAGTTCACACAGAGTTTTCTGACAAAAAGTTTGAAGTAGAAATCGTCATAAAAATGCTAAATACTCTTTGAAAAGTATTCCAATTGATTTCAAAGGGAAATTCACTTTGCTGTTTATTAGAGATGATCAATTGAAATTTGAATTGAAATTAGCCAAAAATTCAATTTGGCATGAATCAAAATAATAAAAGCTTCTAATTACTCAGAAAATATGTATATACCACTCCTAGTTTTTGTAAGGGGAGAGCGACATGCATTTAATTTTAGTATGATCTGTATAATCCATTTAGCCAGAGATCTGTAGATGGAATCCAATTCTGCTGTAAAAATGGCTAGACCTGTGCCTGTCTGTGCTCCACTGGAGCGTGCTGATCTGTGATAATCCAGGTACTGACCACCACTGTACAAGGTATGAGAATCCATCCTATAGACTGAGGTAGACCATGTGATTCCCTAGAGAAAACCAAAAGCAAAACACAAAACAAATATCCTGGAATAAAAAAGTAAAAAAATATAATTGCAAAAATTGCATGAAGGTAGTAATAATAGTAATAATAAGGGTATTTAGTTAACATAATTTTGATCAAAATAATGTAGAAGGTCATGTGTTCATATGCAATTACATTTTGCATGCACATTAATTTACTTTTTCTGCTCAGACCCAGTTTCTCATGTGATTCCCTAGCTGCAGCAGAAGTCCACGCAGCCATACAAAACATTGCTAGTTCACTCTCAAATGCTTCAGCAGAGTGGGAAAGGATGCCAAGAAGATTTTTTTTCTTATGATTCTCACTAATCAAATCCTAAGTGTTGGAATTATTTGGCATCAAAAACCCGAATTTCATGAAATTGGATTTGAAGTCTATGTTCTGCAGATTGATCAGCATATCTCCATGGTTCAGACAGCAAGATTTTTGTAATTTTCTTTTTGGACCAGGTTTTCAAAACCTCACCATGGAAACAAAGAAGTCACAAGTGACCCAAATTTAATTCTGCCAAGTCGCTGCAAAAACGTGTGGGTTAACAACACTTCATAAACCTCTTCATAACATGCCATGTAAAAAAAACACATGAATTCCTAAAATAAAAATGAATTTAATTTGAAAATCACACCAGATTTGTTGTCTCAAAAATACTCTGTTTGAACTTAACCTTAGGTAAATGCATTTCTTTACTTTCCTGAAGGCTGTAGCTACACTTTCCTTGTTGTCAAACTATCTCCAAATGTTCTGAAAATGCCTCAATCACCCAAAAATCTGATTACTGTCCTGAAGTATATTTATTACCTGTGCACAGGGTAAAGCAATAAATTAGGGAATGTCTAGGGTTTCCCCTGATGGGACCAACACATTATAAGATTAGGGGTTCTAAGCACAGCTCATGCATGCAACCAGCTGCTTTATTCAGAATCTGCGGGTCAGACAAAAAAACTGAGCTCTACACTGAGAATATGTGATAAATGTCCTTATTGGCTCACAAAGCCTTGATGCAGTTGTACTGTCTTTCCCCCAAAATATGAGTGATGCTGTCTACTGCTGTGAAGGAGAGGCAGCAGGGTGAATACAGTGAAGGAGAAGCAAACATATAGCTTTTTATTGGCATAGATTCATTTTAGTTTTTGTAGTGTGCACTATTTTTTAGATACTTCTATGTTTTTTTGTCCAGTGGTATAAACAGAGAAAAGCCATAGAATTTCAATCTGCATATAGAAAGTGTTTTTCACCTCATTTTTTTCTGCAATGAGATTGGTGAACCTCACCGAACTAAGAACCTCACCAAAATGCAAAGCTTAACCAAATCAGTCACTTAACAGCTGGTCTTCTGTAACACAGTAACTAAGAATGCAGAGATAATGGATCATATAACCATGTCCATACCTTATACTGTGAGTGGCCAGGGAACTAGCTGATTGGTCATAGCACAGTCCTCCAGCTCCATACCAAGAAAAACCCCACATCACCGCTAGCACAGATATAGAGTTAATATTAAATACTAATATTAAACGGAACTTGTTATAGACGAGTTATGGGTTAGATAAATAAATCCAATATCACTGGACAACTGGCAACATCTCCTGTGAATAAATAATTAAATTAGCAAAGGGGCAAATGTGGCTGGAAGAACAAACATTATGTATTTTTCTCGCAAGGAAAGGAATACTAAAATATGTGGGAGATGATAACAGCCCCTATGGTAGATAGTATATGTCTAGATTGACTGGGACTCCTTGTGATAATGGAAATACAATATTTTCATTTCATACCTATAATAATCTGATATCAACACTATCCACAGATTTAATAATAAAAGTAGCAGAAACAGGAGTATATTGGTTAAAGAAAGTAATGGAAGTGCTTATTAAATGAGGTAGGTACTAACAGTGCAAGTCACATAAAAGTCTCAGAGAATAAATATGTAAACTGCGCTTACCAGTATACAAAGGAGGGGAGAGCAGCACTGAACTGAATCCAGAGGACCCCAACGTACGTTTCGCTTCTTTATTGCATGCTTTCTCAAGGGGATAATGCCTTCTTTTTCAAAAATCATTATGAAGTCTGGTTTTGTTCTCATATTATCCACAGATATATCTGTTATTGAGGGACATAATTGTTTCTGTGGGTTCAAGCTCCAAGGTTTTTGGCATTGGGAAACCACAGATATATACGGTATATATGAGTCGGAATTGTGACTATATCATAGTCATGTCTGGTGTGTCTAGGATAATTAAAGTTTGCTTGAAAATATGGAGATCCTATGGTTTCACTAGGAGGTTCCATTAGGAAAGTGGAAATTAGAATTATGTCCTTGACTCCTACTTAGCCAGCCTCCTCACAACAAACCAGTAGGAGGGGTGAAGGATGTGTCTGAAAGGCTGAAAAATATTTAATTCAGAAAAACTCATGGTCAGTCCTCTTCTTTATTTATCCCTGGTTGTTTTACATTATTTGAGCCTTTTATATATATCTTTTTGTTATTTCATCATTTTTAAATTCTGTAAGCACTGTACCTTATTATAATAAATCAAAAAATGTAAAGTTTGTTACTTGCTACTCTAAATTTAATCACAACACTGAAGAAGGAAAATATAGTCTGGTTTTATTGCCCTGTGTCATAGAGAAAAAATAAAATCCATAAGAAATTTCCGGAGAGGGGACATATCATTCTCACATTTAACATGTAGTGTCATGAACTCATTTTCTGCTCCACCAGTTGAGAGTTCCCTTTCCGTTCTCCCTCTGATGGTGACAGGAGGTAGTGCGGTTGGTTTAAGTGGTAGTGATCTGCCACCTGATGAGGAAGATAACGATTGGATCTCTGGAGTATCAGATTAGATATAAGACAGCCGACGCCCTATCCGGGTGCTGGTGATTCAGTCTGCTTCTCAGGTCCTGAACTTCAGCTCTCTTCCAGTCTTCTCAAGTTAAGTTTGTTTTTTACTAATGTTCACACTTGCGCTTGTTGGTCAATTCAGTTTGTTGTGTAATCAGCCTGCCCTGCTGGGGCTATGCTGAAATTCCACTCCTATTAATCAGTATTTGCCAATCTGCTTTTTGTCCCTTATTAGATTGGCCTCTTTTTTGCTCTGTCTCAGAATATTTCAGAGTGCTGATATAGGTTTAGAAGTCTAGTGACTTCAGGGTTAATTTTGCTATCAGAAGTGTTGGACAATATTTTTGTAGGTTGTTTTTGGCAGATTGCAGACAGTGTCTTTCCTTTTCTGTCCTTTTTAGTTAGCCGGGCCCCATCGTTTGCTCAGCCTATTTTCCTGCCTTTGTTTGTATTTTCAACTTGTTTCACCGTCAATACATGTGGGGGGCTGTCTTTCCTTTGGGGTCTGCTCAGGGGCAGTTAGTTTTCCTCTTTTCCTGCTTTAGGCTTATGTAGTTCTCCGGTTGTGATGAGGCGTCTAGGACCAACGTAGGAACGCTCCACGACTGCTGCTAGTTGTACGGTTAAGATCAGGGATCTGCAATCTGCATAGTTACCAACTTCTCTGGTTTTCTGAGACTTAGCTTGTTGTCTTGTTTTTCCTCCTCGGTTTCCCATTCATAACAGAATCACCAGCCATACCGCAGATTCTAGGGTACTCAAAAGCAGGAAAGAATTGTTAGAGAAAGAAAAAAAAAAGTGTCAGAATTTTTTTTTTTTTATTTATTTTTTCCGCTTTTTTTTCTGGGGCCGTAGGAGGATTTTTTTTTCCTAATGGAGATTAAGCAACTGTCTGATCGTGTGGAGCAGCTTGCTGCTGAAGTACAGGGAATTTCCACCTACCTTATTCAGTCACATGCTGCTGATCCCAAGATTCCTACTCCTGATGTGTTTTCTGGGGATCGGTCTAAATTTCTGAATTTTAAGATTAATTGTAAATTATTTCTTGCTTTGAGGCCTAACTCATCGGGGAGCTCTGTGCAGCAGGTTAAAATTGTCATCTCCTTGCTGTGCAGCGATCCCCAAGATTGGGCTTTTTCTCTGACACCTGAAAATCCTATTCTGACTAATGTGGATGCATTTTTTCAGGCCTTGGGGTTGTTGTATGATGAACCTAATGCCGTTGATCAAGCTGAGAGAACCCTGTTGGCATTAAACAAGGGTCAGGGTCCTGCAGAGTTGTACTGTCAAAAATTCTGAAAGTGGGCGGTCCTTACTACATGGAATGATAGTGCATTGGTAGCTCTCTTTCGGAAAGGTTTGTCAGAGACCGTAAAAGATGTTATGGTGGGATTTCCAGTTCCCTCTGGTCTGGATGGCTCTATGTCATTAGCCATTCAAGTTGATCGGCGTTTATGTGAACTACACGGGAGGCGCTGCCACCTTTTGAACAAATGTCTGAGCCTATGCAATGTGATGGGGTTTTGTCTAGGGTGCAACATCGGGAGTTTAGAAGGCGTAATAAGCTGTGCTTTTTCTGTGGAGACGCCTCTCATACTATTTCTGTCTGCCCTAAATGAGAGAAACGTTTTGCACACACATTTGCTGTGGGCAGTATACAACCTAAGTTCCTTTTGGCAATTACTCTGATCTGCTCCTTGTCCACATTTTCCACTAAGGCTTTTGTGGATTCAGGAGCAGCTCTGAATTTGATGGATTTGGACTTTGCTAAACGTTGTGGTTTGTCCATGATGCCTCTGCAGACGCCCATTCCTTTGAGGGGTATTAATGCCACTCCTTTGGCGGAGAATAAACCTCAGTTTTGGACCCAGGTGTTAATGCGAGTTGCCCCAGACCACCAAGAAAATTGTAAATTTTTGGTGCTGCATAATTTGCATGATACTATTGTTCTGGGGTTCCCCTGGTTGCAAACTCATAACCCAGTTTTGGATTGGAAATCTGTGTCTGTGGTGAGTTGGGGTTGTCAGTGCATTCTTAGGGACGCTCCTGTTTTCTCCACCTCTCCTCAGTCTCATGATATTCCTGATTATCTGGCTGATTTCTCTGATGTTTTTAGTGAGAGTAAGTCTGCATCTTTGCCTCCTCATAGGAGTTATGACTGTGCAATTGAGTTGATGCCTGGGTGTAAATTTCCCAAGGGTCGGCTTTTCAACTTATCTGTACCCAAACATGATGCTATGCGATCCTATATTAAGGAGTCGTTGGAGAAGGGTCATATTAGACCATCCTCGTCACCATTAGGCGCTGGGTTTTTTTGTGGCCAAGAAAGATGGTTCATTAAGACCGTGTATTGATTATCGTTCCCTTAACAAGATGACGGTTAAATATCAGTACCTGTTACCTCTGATGTCTGATTTATTCTCAAGAGTTAAGAGTGCCTGCTGGTTTACTAAGCTTGACCTCAGGGGGACGTATAATCTTATTCGCATCAAGCACGGGGATGAATGGAAGACTGCGTTTAATACTCCGGAGGTACATTTTGAGTACCTGGTGATGCCTTTTGGGCTCTCTAATGCCCCATCTGCCTTCCAATCCTTTATGAATGATATTTTCCGAGACTTTGTGGATAAGTGTTTGATCATCTATCTGGATGATATTTTGATCTTTTCTAGTGATTGGGATTCCCATATGGAACATGTCCGGACTGTGTTCCGGATTTTGAGGGAGAATTCCCTGCTTGTTAAGTGATCGAAGTGCCTCTTTGGTGTACAGGGGATTTCATTTTTGGGATTTATCTTGTCTCCATCGACTATTGAAATGGACCCGGCCAAGGTACAGGCCATTTATGATTGGGTTCAGCCTACTTCTTTGAAGTCTCTCCAGAAGTTTTTGGGTTTTTCTAATTTCTATCGTAAATATATAGGTAATTCTTCTTGTATTGTCAAACCACTGACTGATCTGACCAAGAAGGGAGCTGATGTGCTGAATTGGTCTCCTGAGGCTGTCTCAGCATTTCAGGAGCTTAAGAGGAGATTTACTTCAGGTCCAGTTTTACGGCAACCTGATGTCTCACTTCCATTTCAAGTGGAGGTGGACGCTTCTGAGATTGGTGCAGGAGCTGTTTTGTCCCCAAAAGACCCTGTGACTTCTAAGATGAATCCCTGTGCCTTCTTTTCTCGAAAGTTTTCCCCATCTGAGCGCAACTATGACGTGGCGAGTCGGGAATTGTTGGCCATGAAATGGGCATTTGAGGAGTGGAGACATTGGTTGGAGGGAGCTAGACATCAATTTGTGGTCCTCACCGATCACAAGAATCTGATTTATCTGGAGTCGGCCAAACGCTTGAATCCTAGACAGGCTAGATGGGCCTTGTTTTTCACGCGTTTTCATTTTGTGGTCTCTTTTCTTCTGGGCACTAAGAATGTTAAGGCAGACGCCATTTCTAGGAGTTTCTTTGCTGATTCTCTTAATGTGACCGAGCCTACTACTACTATCCTAGGTGAGGGGGTAGTTCTTTCTGCCATTTCGCCCAATTTGAGACTCTCTCTGGAGGAATTTCAGGAGGATAAACCTGAGCGTTGCCCTATGGGAGGATTGTATGTTCCTGACCAGTGGAGAAAGAGAGTGATGTCTGAAGTCCATTGCTCCGCATTGGCTGGTCATCCGGGTATTTTTGGTTCCAGATATTTGGTTAGTCGGTCGTTTTGGTGGCCTGCCTTAACTCGTGATGTCAGGAATTTTGTGCAGTCCTGTGGGACTTGTTCTCGGTCTAAACCCTGTTCTTGCTCTAGTGGTGCTGGTGCCCAAGAGGCCATGGACCCATATCTCAATGGATTTTATTTCTGATCTTCCTGTCTCTCAGAGAATGACTGTTATCTGGGTGATTTGTGATAGATTTTCGAAGATGGTCCATCTTGTACCACTCCCAAAGTTGCCATCTTCCGCTGAGTTGGTGCCCTTGTTTTTAAAGCAGGTGGTTCGGTTACACGGGATTCCTGAGAACATTGTGTCCGATAGAGGGGTCCAGTTTGTTTCCAGATTCTTGAAAGCCTTTTGTTCCAATCTGAGAATTCAGTTATCCTCCTCCTCCGTGTTTCATCCCCAGACCAATGGGCAGACTGAGAGAAGAAGCCAGACCCTGGAGTCTTATTTAAGATGTTTTATATCTGCTGATCAAGATGATTGGGTCTCATTTTTGCCCTTGGCCGAATTTGCGCTGAACAATAGAGCTAGTTCTGCCACTCTGATGTCACCCTTTTTCTGTAATTTTGGGTTTCATTCTCGATTCTCTTCAGGGCAAGTGGTATCTTCGTCCTGCCCAGGTGTGGACACTGTGGTTGTGAGAATGCAGCAGATATGGGACCAAGTGGTGGATAAGTTGTCACTCTCTCAGGAAAAGGCCCAGCGTTTTTCCAACCGGCGTAGGACCATTGGTCCCCGGTTTAAAGTGGGTGATATGGTTTGGCTGTCGTCTAAGAATATTCCTATGAAGGTTGCATCTCCAAAATTTAAGCCAAGATTTATTGGACCTTATAAGATTTTGGAGATTCTTAATCCTGTTTCTTTTTGATTGGCTCTTCCAGTTACGTTCAAAATCCATAACGTACGTATTTCACAAGTCACTGTTGAAGAGGTTTGTTGAGCCAGTAGTTCCTGTGGCGGCACCTCCTGATCCTGTATTGGTTAAAGGCAATGTGGAATTTGAGGTAGAGAAAATATTGGATTCTCGTTTGGTTAGACGGAGACTCCAGTATTTGGTCAAATGGAAGGGTTATGGCCAGGAGGATAATTCTTGGGTCTCTGCCTCTGATATTCATGCCAATAAATTGGTTTGTGCTTTTCACTGGGCCCATCCTGATCGGCCTGGTGGCATGGATGAGGGTTCGGTGACCCCTCCTCAAGGGGGGCTACTGTCATGAACTCATTTTCTGCTCCACCAGTTGAGAGTTCCCCTTCCGTTCTCCCTCTGGTGGTGACAGGAGGTAGTGCGGTTGGTTTAAGTGGTAGTGATCTGCCATCTGATGAGGAAGATAACGATTCGATCTCTGGAGTATCAGACTGGGATATAAGACAGCTGACGCCATATCCGGGTGCTGGTGATTCAGTCTGCATCTCAGGTCCTGGACTTCTGTTCTCTTCCAGTCTTCTCAATTTAAGTTTGTTTTTTGCTAATGTTCACACTTGCGCTTGTTGGTCAGTTCAGTTTGTTGTGTAATCAGCCTGCCCCTGCTGGGGCTATGCTGAAATTCCACTCCTATTAATCAGTATTTGCCAATCTGCTTTTTGTCCCTTATTAGATTGGCCTCTTTTTTACTCTGTCTCAGAATATTTCAGAGTGCTGATATAGGTTTAGAAGTCTAGTGACTTCAGGGTTAATTTTGCTATCAGAAGTGTTCGACAATATTTTTGTAGGTTGTTTTTGGCAGATTGCAGACAGTGTCTTTCCTTTTCTGTCCTTTTTAGTTAGCCGGGCCCCATCATTTGCTCAGCCTATTTTCCTGCCTTTGTTTGTATTTTCATCTTGTTTCACTGTCAATACATGTGGGGGGCTGTCTTTCCTTTGGGGTCTGCTCTGGGGCAGTTAGTTTTCCTCTTTTCCTGCTTTAGGCTTATGTAGTTCTCCAGTTGTGACGAGGCGTCTAGGACCAACGTAGGAATGCTCCACAACTGCTGCTACTTGTGCGGTTAAGATCAGGGATCTGGAGTCTGCATAGTTACCTACTTCTCTGGTTTTCTGAGACTTAGCTTGTTTGCTTGTTTTTCCTCCTCGGTTTCCCATTCATAACAATGTGGTATAACATATAGGATTAATTATAAGCTAGGGAAGAGAGAAAATTAATTGTCCTGACGATTGGAGGAGGCAGCATAGTTACTCATGGCAGACATCTCAATGGTGCACTTAGCTCATTGTCAGCTTTTTTTGATAGGTGATTGGATGAGTGTGAGAAACAGAGTCCCCATTTACAATCATATCTGTGTCAGAAGTGGTCAGTGTTCATGACATCACTTGTCACCTGATTCATGCTGTCCTAATTGCGGGTAGCATGAATCAGATCCTGGCTACATAATTGCTGCCAGTTAGGTTATTCTGAGAAGATATACTTTAAAAATACAACTGGACACCATAACTGGAGATGAGACTAGCTTAGCTTTCCACCTGGCTGACTTCTCCCAATGCTGCTATTGGGGATTCACAGGTCTCTGGCCATGTGTACATGTGAAATAGACCTTTTATTTTCATCTCTAGCTATGGTCCCGGTCAGATCTTTTTGTTATATTTTCTCTGAAACGCTGGATCATTTCAAAGAAACATATGTACTTGGCTGTAATTATGCAGTCAGGTTGTGATTCCTGCTGTCAACAGTTTGGTAAGCCTAAATCAGGTGACAAGCTCCCTTTAAAATTTATAGCGTTGTAGTATTGATTAAGCTCGCCACACACATTAGATTGCTTCGTGCCAAATTATGGTTCTACTGATCATTCAGCTTGCAGTTTTCTCAGCTGGATCTTCCATACACAGGAGAGCTTGTATGCGCTATGTCCACGTCTGCTGATAGGTCTCATGTGTATGGGGGTTTAAAGACTTGCTGTACAGAATCCAAAAACATCTAGAGCTGCCTGTTTGAATGTAATCTATAAGTTTATATTAATACATACTGGTCTCACTCAATATCTGTTTAACACAAGTTTGTCTTTAAATATTTTACATTTGGGGAGATGTCAAACTTAATAAATAGGGTTATGCTTTATTCAGTTAATTGAAATATATGGGTATTTATGTAATTAAGACATGAGAAACACCAAGTCTGGCTTATCATCGTCTATAAATGAACATTGCTTCTCTAGTTTATTGTGCAAACACATCTTAATAGCGTTTCCTGTCTGTTTCACTATATTTACCCAAGCATAAATTCGCCTATTACCATCAGTAGCGCTGCCCTATAAATTTAAGATAATGCTCAGTTGAGCACTTTGTTTTGATAATGGTTATTTGTGAATGTCGTCTTCTCCACAAAGATATTCCTTCCGCTGTTTATTCTTCCTTTTGTAAAAGAATACCGATTACAAATACTGGAGAGATTTTATTTGCATATTCCACTAAGCATTTCTGACTAAGAGTAATAGTCGAACTGTTAATTTTTAAATAAAAAAAAGGCATTACTAGAAATTAAGGTAATAATATTATGGCCCTGAGGACCGACCATTGCAAGTGCAACAAAGGTTTTCAGAAACTAAGTCAACTAAAGAAAAAAAAATGTCTGTCAACCTTGAGTGGCCAAACACACTCATCAGTCTCCCACCATAATCCCTTCTTGAGAACATGGCTCAGTCAGCCAGTGACTCATTTATCTTGATTGATCCACTTCACTTGTTCTTGAGCTCAGATTTCCTTAAAATCTCAGCCTGTATGCATTGCTCAAGGATTAGACTGAGCAGTTCAACTTTGTATTGTCTATTTTCCTTAACCTACAGAGCATAAATCAGATGTACGTTAAAACTAGGTTCTTAAATCCATAGTTTGACATTTTGAAAGCATGCGAGATATGAAATATTGCTGGCTGAGCAACTTATTTGGGGTTTTTAGCCTTCAAAGAGACCAGAGCACCTATTTTGACAGTTTGTGGATAGATTAATGGGCAATAAAGGTGATGACTTAAAGTTTAGAGATCTGGGGTCAGTCTGCTGCAGCTCAACTGTCAAGTTTGTCCATAAATCAGGAGTTAGATTGAGGTATTGTGTCAATGAAAAGAAACTTCTTACATGTTTAAATTCTCAAACTTTTATGATTTTTAAATCTCTCATAATGTGTCCTGGTTCAAAAATGGGTTTATCCATGGTGAAATCTAGCTTCTTCCTTCTGTCTATGTGGTCTTATCTGTAATTTTACTTTGTGCTTAGTTTCCCAATTTAGGGTCCTTCCAGGCAACTTTTACACAGTACATAGGGAACCCACATGAGCCCACTACATGGACACACTTCCCACCAATGTACCACAGCAGTATGTCTCCAGATCTCTGAACACTTAGGTCATCACCTCTGTTGCACATCAATGTATAAGTAAAACTTTTTTTATTGCTTACTTTCATGATATTCTACCCCAAATACAATGTGTTTGTATTACATCTCTCTTCTTGCTTAGTCATTAATTTGCTCATTTGTCTGATGTAGGGCCATCATTGGTCCAAAAGTCTGCAAAAATGTTTCTGGTTAGGCAGTAAGGCTATGTGCACACGCTGCGGATTCACCTGCGGATTTGTATCCGCAGATCCGCAGGTAAAACCGCAGCTAAAATGACCTGCAGTTTTACCTGCGGATTAGCCAGCGGTTTTCCCCTGCAGTTTGACACATGGACAATGGAATAGGTGGCAAACCGCAGCGGAATCTGCAGAAAGAAGTGACATGTCAATTCTTTCTGCGGATTCATGTGCACAGCGGATTGTAAATCCCATAGTCTATAATGGTATTGTACACTGTCTGCAGAACTGCTGCGGATCCGCAGCAGCCAAATCCGCAGCGGATCCGCAGCAGAATCCGCAGCGTGTGCACATACCCTTAAGGTATCACTCTTTTAATAAATTTTTACTTTTGAAATAACATTGCATATATTTTTTGTACAAAAACTGAGCCTATTACTGGGTTTATACATATTGACTGCAGCTCAGTTATATATACAAGCTTATCTGTAGTTGTTTAAACATCCCAACCAGAGAGGAATCCCAACCAGAATTCTGTGCACATAGAATATCAATGTTCTTGGCAGCGCATGTTCTCTTTACACAGGCCATTATGCTGCCATGAGTGATTATTTTTTTTTAGCTGGCTAAAAATCAGCATACCCAAAAAACACATGTTTTTCTCATTTGTAGATTTGAATGCTGGCTTTATTAAAAGGAATCTGTCACCCCATTTTTGTCCTATAAGATGCGGCCACAGACATCAGGGGCTTATTTACAGCATTCTGTAATGCTATAGATAAGCCCCCAATGTAACCTGAAAGATAAGAAAAATTAGTTATATTATACTCACCCAGGGGCGGTCCGGGTCCGATGGGTGTCGCGGTCTGGTCCGGCACCTCCCATCTTCATACGATGATGTCCTCCTCCTTGATTCATGCTGCGCTCCTGCCCAGGTGTACTTTATCTGCCCTGTTGAGGGCAGAGTGAAGTACTGCAGTGCGCAGACGCCGGACCTCTCTGACCTTTCCCGGCGCCTGCGCAATGCAGTACTTTACTCTGCCCTCAACAGGGCATATAAAGTACACCTGCGCAGGAGCGCAGCATGAAGCAAGGAGGAGGACATCATCATATGAAGATGGGAGGGGCCGGAACGGAGCACGACACCCACCGCACCCAACCACGCCCCCGGTAAGTATAATAAAACTCATTTTTCTTATCTTCCCAGTTACATTGGGGGCTTATCTACAGCATTACAGAATGCTGTAGATAAGCCCCTGATGGTGGTACCAGCAGCTGATAGGCCAAAAATGGGGTGACAGATTCCCTTTAAGAAGGCCTGATACTCAGGAGCGAGCATTGCTAAAAATGCTTTTTCCCCAATTATCAGCCAGTCTAAAATAAGTAAGCATTAGATTTACTGTATAATTGTCTGTATTGATGATAATAATAATAATAATAATAATAAATTTTATTTCTATAGCACCGACATATTCTGCAGCACTTTACATTTCAGAGGGGATTTGTACAGACAATAGACATTACAGCATAGCAATAATCACATAGATTATAACAAATGCCAAGAGGAATGAGGGCCCTGCTCGCAAGCTTACAGTCTATGAGGAAGGAGGTAGACACGAAAGGTGGGTGGTAACAATTGCCCTGATTGTATGGACCAGAGGACTAATGGATGCATAAAGCATGTGGGAACATGATGCGGGGAACCTGGTTTTGGTAAAACTTTTGACTGTGCCACACAGGAATAGATTAGGTTAATGTGTTGAGGCGATAGGCCAGTCTGAATGAATGCGTTTTCAGGGCACGCTTAAAATTGTGGGGATTGGGGACTAATCGTATTGACCTGGGAAGTGCATTCCAAAGAATTGGCATAGCACGTGTAAAGTCTTGGAGACGGGAGTGAGATGTTCTGATTATTGAGGATGCTAACCTCAGGTCATCAGCAGAATGGAGGGTGTGGGTAGGATGGTATACTGAAACAAGGGAGGAGATGTAGGGTGGTGCTGAGCCATGGAGGGCTTTGTGGGTGAGGGTAATAAGTTTATACTGAATTCTGGAGTGGATGGGTAGCCAGTGTAATGACTGGCACAAAGTAGAGGCATCGGTGTAACAATTGGTGAGGAATATGATCCTGGCTGCAGCATTCAAGACAGATTGGAGAGGGGAGAGTTTGGTAAGAGGGAGACCGATTAGAAGAGAGTTACAATAGTCGAGACGAGAATGAATAAGAGAACAGTAAGAGTTTTTGCAGAGTCAAAAGTAAGAAAAGGTCAAATTCTAGAAATGTTTTTTAGGTGCAGATGACAAGAGCGAGCCAGTGATCGAATGTGGGGGGCAAAGGAAAGCTCGGAGTCAAGTATGACCCCAAGACAGCGGGCATGTTGCTGGGGAGTAATAGAACCACACACAGAAATTGCAATGTCGGGTATAGGTACATAAGTAGAGGGAGGAAACACAAGGAGTTCAGTGTTTGACAGGTTCAGTTTCAGATATAGTGAGGACATGATGTTAGACACAGCGTTTAGACAATCGCCGGTGTTTTCTAGAAAGGCTGGCGTGATGTCAGGAGAAGAAGCGTATAATTGGGTGTCATCAGCATAGAGATGGTACTGGAAACCAAATCTACTGATTGTTTGACCAATAGGGGCAGTGTACAAGGAGAAGAGGAGGGGGCCTAGGACTGATCCTTGAGGAACCCCAACAGTAAGGGGAAGATGAGAGGAGGAGGAACCGGCAAAAGATACAGTAAAGGAGTGGTCAGAGAGATAGGAGGAGAACCAGGAGAGAACAGTGTCCTTGAGGCCAATGGAATGGAGCATAGTGAGGAGGAGTGTTGAATGCTGCAGAGAGATCCAAGAGAATTAGCATGGAGTAATGACCATTTGATTTAGCTGTTAGTAGATCATTAGAGACTTTAGTGAGGGCAGTTTCAGTAGAGTGTAAAGAGCGGAATAAAAGTCGGCATTGAGTGGATGAATGTCATACGCTCAATGCCGACTTTTATTTCCCATTGACTTGCATTGGGGTCGTGTTTCGGACGAAACTCCGACTTTTTTTGCCCTAGTTGGACCAGTTTCATCTGAAACAAATTTTGTTTCATGAAACCCGATCAGACCAAAGTTGCTCAACTCTAGTATACATAGTTTCTGAAATGAAGAAAATTCTTATATATATTTACTTCTTAAAATAGTTAAAATCCAGAGTGGTTCCCATTCCTTTCATCAGCAGTCTCAGCTCTGCATGAATGCACTAAATCAAAGTGTCAGGTGTCACCATGTTACACCATCTGTGTCATCTGCTTTCTGCAGTTATTCCCTACTGTCAGAAATATCACAAACTAGGGTTTTCAGGAACGGACAGTTATTACACAGTGGTTGAGCCAGCACAGTCAGGAAAAGATGTTAACAGTCTATGTCAGTGGAACATATGGTGAGTAAAAGCAAAGTGATTGTTTAAAACAGCACAGTGTGTTCACGTTGGGAAATCAATGTCTGTTAGAAGCAATGTTGCATGCAGCCAATGGTGAGCAGCAAGTATATGTTAAAGTAAGAAGCCTAGCGAATAAATAAGATAACCAAATTCCTAGTCTGTCCAATGTCCTTACTGATCTCCACATCCTTCCAAGACTAGAAGCTAGTGTAATATTCTATGCCTTCAATACTAGCAGAAGAATATTCACTGACAGATTTCTCCTTATCTTTTCATACAGTTGGTACGATATAGTGCTGAGGGGCTGCTACAAATAGGTCCCCTTGGCTCCACTGCCTTCTTACCAGATACAAAGTGTCTCATTGACGATGGCAAAGGAAGAATCCCTACTCTGAAGAAATGTGATGATGTCCCTAGACCAACTCAAAAACTATGGGATTTCACGCAGGTGGGACATTGTTAAATGTGAATGCTTTATCTTAAAAAGTGATATAAGATTCAATTGGAAGGAAGTAGGAAGAGCTAATGTCATAGCTCCTCCTCCCTTCTCCCCCTTCGATCTACATAAAGTCTTGTCAGTTGTGACTGCCATCTCCTATATCTAAGGACCTCTTGATCTGCAGTCAAATGCTCTACCACTGAGTTAACCTAATTCAGGGACAAAATTTATGTTTGTGCATTCAGTACTAAAAATTAAAAAAAAAATATTAAAAATATGTAATCCAATCAAATCTTAATATTATAGCTTCCTGAATGCCTATGTCCATTGCTTTTTTTCTTCTTACATAACACCATAACATGACACACTTAACAAATTGAAAAGAAAAAAGGTGGGAGGAAACCTCCAGCGATGAAATTCAGTGAGAAAATCAAATGTTAAAAAAGTAGAAATTTATTTAGTACATTAGTACATTAAAAAGACATGAACATTGGTCACCACAATTCCTGGAGATGCCAACCAACACTTTCAGCTAGGAGCCTTAATCATGATGTAATCCTGTGAAAATCGTTTGTAGATCTCCCCCTGATGGCTTTTGTCATCGACTCATCTTAGTTTGGTTACTATTTCCTTTTAATTACTGTTTTTTATTATATTTCATTAATAAAGTATTGATGCTGCTTTAAAGGCAAAAGGTGGTCACCCCAAATATTGATTTGATTTAGATTTCTCTTGCGTTATTTCACTTTGCATCTTTTTAATTAATAAAAATAAACTGTTATCACTTCTATTTTTGAAAATATTATTAGATTGCAGAATTGTTTTCAATACTTGCCTAAAACTTTTGCACTGTACCAAACCAATAGTATGTACTGTAAAATACATGAATATGCAGTATGAGTATGCAGTCAGATGATCTCACAGTATTCAGTAGACCCGCCTAACATCAGTAGAGCCACAAAATGAGGTGGGGCCATCAATAATCTGATCAGACAGAAGCTGGTCCTATGGAGTATATGAAATCATTGCCTTGATAAACAGTTTGGCCTCGATTCATCAAAGCTTTTACAGCAAAATTCAGCCTAAAAACCTTTGAAAAGTGACCAAATTTTTGCTCCAAAAATGTTGGTATTTTCTCATCAAAATTGCTTAGTTTTAACATGATGGGGACATCTGGGGCAGTAGAGGTCAATCCCTGCTGATCAAATTTATGACAAGGGACGGTATTCCTTACAACACAAATCTGACTCCAGAGTGAGATTGATTGAAATAAGAATTGTGTCGAGTCGAGGTGCACACAGAGACATACATCACTTGGCGCCTCACCTGGTTCATTATGAGACATGCACCTTTTAATGAATCAGGCACCTCGCACTTCACCCTGCCCACTCATCGAGACTGGGTGAAAGAATCAAGACCTTTCTGTAAGCAGGAACATGTACAGTAGGTTGGGGTTGACTTGTATGCATTGTTACACTGGTTTGCTTGTAATGATAATGTTCATTGCTACTTGACTCCCATGTTATCAGATTATTGATTGTCTCATTTTACTTTGTGATTATACTCTGTTTTTAGGCATGTCTACTGTATCCTCCATATATACACCGGTAGGACCATTTGCTTATTTCTATTGGTGTATGGATGTTTTTCTATGCTATTGGTTTGATATAGTTTTTCTGACTAATACAGAAAATATTTATTTGAGATACTTTCTGTTGGACACTTCTTAATTTTTGGTAGTTCTATTATGACTCATTTTCCATTTTTCTACCTGTGTGTGCACCTATGGTTTATGTTGTTACATTTACAAGTGGAGAAATACATAGAATACGGCATTTTGACCCATTATATCTTTCGCATATGTTGCGTTACTAGAATCTATTCTAAATTCTGCTTTCTATCTTACATACAGAATAGCCCCATTGTCAGCAGGGACACGGGTCGCTGTCTAGAAGTGGAGATGTCTAAGGATGCTAATTTTGGACTGAGGCTGGTGGTTCAGAGATGCTCAGGACAGAAATGGATTATCAGAAACTGGATAAAACATGGTCGAAATTGATGGCTATAAGCAGCAAGGGTGTTCTTATTAGATGGGAGAAACATACAGAGATGCCTTCTTGGTTAATCACAAGAATAGAGGACATATTCTACTATCTGTTCATGGACCACTGTACATCACATGATAGGAGCCACCCTACTATGTGGATAGGCTGTCATGGATCATGTGTGGAAACACCAAAAGGAAGATATGAACAGCGCACGTAAAAGATGGAGGATTTAAAGAATGAAAAGAGTTTGTTTGTGCGTCAAGAGGGTATAAGTGACAGGCTTCTCTGTTGGTAAATTTTATGTTACAGACTGGTGCACAATTCCTACAATGAATGATCATGTGCCTTTTTATTGTACTTCCTATACAAAAGAACACAGCATCCGCCACATCAGCATGTGTGATTAATTGTGCTAAATATTATGTAAATAACATGCAAATGTAAGTAAGCAATAATCACCAATGGGCAAGAAATCTATTTGCAGTCATTACCCTAGCGAGATGGTAAAGGCATTGACGTGGCCATTGTGCAGGTATCACTTGGTCAAGAACTTAAGGCCCCTTTACATTTAGCGATGCACCAGCGATCCCGACCACGATACGACCCAGTCAGGATCGCTGGTGCATTGCTAAGTGGTCGCTAGTGAGCTGCCACACAGGCAGATCTCTCCAGCGATGTAGCGATGCTCGGCGGTCATACTTACCTTTCAGACGAAGCGATGACCGCCGTCTTCTGCCCTCGTCCATAGCTCGCTCGTCGGCGCCAGCAGGAAGCCGACGACGAGAAATGGACGCGGACGATCTCGCGTGATCAGAGATAGCCAGCGAGGGAGCCGGTTGGAGGTAAGTATCACATGTAGCGATATCGCTAGCGATATCATTGCTGCGTCACAAAATCGGTGATGCTTTAGCGATATCTCTATGTGTAAAGCCCCCTTTACTCTTCACAACAGTGATCACGTAGCAAATAACAGTATTCCTTCAAATACAATTTAATTCATAGGTCAACAATAAAATTATCTTACTGTTCAATCTGGACTGTTGACAAACATTAAGACCTTGATCAGTTGATGCCTGGATTTACAATTAATATGTCCTACATGTGTCCTACATCATAAGGAATACATCTGACACCATATATGTTGTGTTGTATTTCAGTCATTAATTTTATCAAACATGTTAAATTAAAATTGAACAGATTTGTGAGTAATTAAAAAAATTACCCCAAATTAGATGTTTTGGTGAAATTTTCAAATGATAATAGTTTGAGGAGATTATCCCAATCATTTAAATGTACACTAAATTTGGAATGGAGCATCCAAGAAAGGTTAATATATGACTGTTTTATAGTGGACTAGATTTTCATCCAGAGGAACTCCTTGGATTAACTACAACTCTGAAATTGTATCTAATGAAAGTAGGCTTAACCTTCTGCATTTGGACTCAACTTTTCTTTGTCTAACAAAAACCTATATACCCCACATGTGACTATAACACATCATGTGCTCTTGTTCCTTTGTCTAAACAGTAATCTAAAGTATCAAACTGTGAAAGCCTGAACTAAGCACTTTGGAATGTCCTTGTCCCAGTTTTTTTGCAACATATATTTGAATGGTTACAATCAACAACTTAACTCTTACTATACATGACTCTATAGTGTATGATAAATATTTAATGTGTTTTAGTACTAAGAAGATAGTGAATGCTCATCAGATAAAAGGATAATTTTTCCTTCACTTTTAAAAAACGCCAGCACTCTCGTTTCATAGGCTAAGACAGATATTGCAACTCAAAACCATTTTCTTGAATGAGCATGAACTGCAATACCAGACAGAGCCTATGGATAGGCATGGTGCTCTTTCTAAAAAAAAGTCCCTTTTTTAATCTCCTTGGTGCCACAACAAATGTTTACTGCATTTTAGACAATATTCCATCAGTTTCTATAGTGCAAAACTTGACTCGAATCAGTTGTCCAATGGAGATTATTGTGTATTAACAAATACGATTTAGCATTTTTCACCTTTTTAGAATCAATCTTGTGATTCTCACCACCTGGACTGATATACGTAGTTAAGTGTTTCTTTAAAAAAAACCTATTATGTCAGTCATCATTTGAAGTCATGAAATTCTTCACACAATTAAAAATGTCTACTTAAAATGGCGTCATTTGGAATTTTATGTGTACAATGTATATACAACAACAATAACAACATGATGTCAATTTGATAAGATGTTTTATAGCATGGGATTAAAAAAAAGCCAAACATTCTTCTCTTTTGGCTTTTTCTAATGCTGATATGAAAGATAGAAAATTCTGACTTAATGCTGATTAGAAAAACAGATTTCTTTACAGTGAACCTGTCAGCAGGATATTCGACCCCTAAATATAGGTATGAGTGTAAAGCTCCTTTAGTGCTTATTACTAGTGATTAGTGATGAGCGAACACTAAAATGCTTGGGTTCTCGTTGCTCGGGTCGAGCAAATTGGAATACTCGGGAAATTGGACAGAACAACGAGCCCAATGTAAGTCTATGGGAGACCCGAGCATTTTTACCGCGATCCCCCCGGGGGCCCTTTTAATGTGTAAAAAAGTCTGAAAATGATGGAAACACTGCTTAAATGACACGGGGACATCACATGTGCAAGCTGAAGATATGGATGAACTCTTTATGCATCAAATGGCCAAGTCCTCCAAAAAATATGACATAGTTGTCATGGGAGATTTTAACTATCCTGACATTTGCTATTTTAGAATTTTGGATAACTAGAGGAGAAAGACCTGTGAAGACTCAGACGTCAAGGTTAGATTTCAGAAAGGCAGATTTTAAGGGATTCAGAAAGAGAATTGGAGGGATCCAATGGCTGGATATCCTTACGGACAAAAATGTCCAGGAAGGATGGGAAATCTTGAAAAATGAAATTCTCAAAGCACAATAGTTAACAATTCCAAAAAGAGGGAAGCATAGGAGGCATTTAAGGAAACCAGGATGGATGAACACAGAACTTAAGCACATGCTAAAAAGGAAGAAAGAAATGTTTATAAAATGGACAGAGGGAGGCATATCTAAAGAAGAATATAATGCTGTCTGCAGAACTTGCAGGGCACAAATACGATTATCTAAAGCTGACAATGAATTGAGGCTATAACCACAATGTCCCAAAACCTAATAGGAAGGGCACTTCACACAATCATATAACACAAATCCCATAAATTTAACATGGAACAAAGAAGAGATCCCAATAATGTTAAAAGATCATTTTATTCAAAAAAATTCTAAAATGGCAAAAGCATAATGCCGTATAGGGGACGCCGTGAATGCTCAAAAAATCATCATGAGGAGAAAATGTCCGGGGGCGGAAGAAGCAGGTGGCGAAACGCTCGTCGGGGTGAGGGGACGCTGGACTACACTCTCCCATAGAGGTAATTATACATCTTTTTTGCTCTGTGCACTGTGGCATTTTTATGATTAGGATTTTTTGCCTTATATGGTGACTGTGCTATTATACACGGCCTTGCAGCACTTATGCCTTTAGCTCACAGAGTGACTTTCCTTACTTTTGGGGAGGGACATCTTTTGAATATATTCATCTATTTTGGACATCACCCATGGTCTTTTATAGTATGGAATCAGGATAATTGACATGTATTGTTATGTGATTGGTTCACACATGTTTTAGTCCGGTTCATGTACATTTTCTCCTCATGATGATTTTTTGAGTGTTCACGGCGTCCCCTATACGGCATTATGCTTTTGTCATTTTAGAATTTTTTTGAATAAAATGATCTTTTAACATTATTGGGTTCTCTTCTTTGTTCCATGTTACATTTATGGGATTTGTATTAAATGAATTGAGGCTTGCAAGAGGCGTCAAAAGCAATAATAAATTATTTTGTGGATATGTCAAAAGTAAAAGAAAAATCAAAGATGCTATAGGATTTTTAAAGTATGAAAATGATGACATGGTAAGACAGGATGTTGAGAAGGCCGAACTTTTAAATTCCTATTTTGCATCTGTTTTCTCTCAGAAAGGAAATGTAACATCAACTTTTCTTCACTGTCCTATTAAGGGAATAGAAGAATCCAGGATATCTATAAGCAGAAAGATAGTGAGGAAACACTTAGCTAACCTAAATGAATTCAAGTCTCCAGGTCCAGATGAATTACACCCCAGAGTACTGAAGGAGATAGCAGAAGAAATTTTTGAACCCCTCTCCATAATCTTTGAAAATTCTTGGAGAACAGGAAAAGTCCCAGAAGACTGGAGAAGAGCAAATGTTGTTCCTATCTTCAGAAAGGGGAAGAAGGTGGACCCAGGCAACTATAGGCCGGTGAGTCTGACTTCTATACCAGGAAAGATCTTTGAACAAATTATTAAACAACATGTATGTAAGTACCTGGATAAGAATGAAGTGATTAAACAGAGTCAGCATGGGTTTGTAACTAATAGGTCATGTCAGACTAGCTTAATTTCCTTCTATGACAGAATCACTGACTGGGTGGATCAGGGAAATGCTGTAGATATAGTATATCTTGACTTCAGCAAAGCATTTGACAAAGTATCTCACACAATCCTTATTGAAAAAATGGTATGGCATGGACAAGGCAACTGTTAGGTGGATTCATAACTGGCTTAGTGATCAAACCCAAAGAGTGGTCGTAAATGGCCTCACATCCAATTGGAAGAATGTCTCAAGTGGGGTACCACAGGGCTCTGTCCTGGGCCCTGTATTGTTCAACATCTTTGTCAACGATTTAGATGAAGGAATTGAGGGTAAACTGATTACATTTGCTGATGACACAAAGCTAGGAAGGATAGCTAATACTAGAGAAGAGAGAGAGGATTAAAAAAGATATAAATAAACTGGTTTTTAACAGGGAAAAATGCAAAGTACTACATCTGGGCAATAAAAATGAAAAAAGCATATACAGAATGGGAGGAATAGGGCTAAGCAACAGCAAATGTGAAAAAGGACTAGGGGATACTAATAGATCACAGACTGAATATGAGTCAACAGTGTGATGTAGCAGCAAAAAAGGCAAATGCAATTCTAGGATGTATTAACAGAAGCATACAGTCTAGATCACGTGACGTAATTTTTGTCCTCTACTCCTCTTTGGTCAGACCACATCTGGAATACTGTGTCCAGTTTTGGGCTTCACATTTTAAAAAAGACATCAACAAACTGGAGCAAGTTCAGAAAAGAGCGACCAGAATGGTGACCGGTCTGCAAACCCTGTCTTATGAGGAAAGACTGCAGTATTTGGGAATGTTTAGCTTGCAGAAGAGAAGACTGAGAGAAGACTTAATAGCTGTCTACAAATATCACAAGGGCTGTCACATTGTAGAAGGATCATCTTTATTCTCATCTGCACAAGGAAAGACTAGAAGCAATGGGATGAAACTGAATGGGAGGAGACACAGATTAGATATTAGAAAAAACTTTTTGACAGTTAGAGTGATCAATGAGTGGAACAGGCTGCCAAAAGAAGTGGTGAGTTCTCCTTCAATAGAAGTCTTCAAACAGGCTAGACAGACATCTGTCTGGGATGAATTAGCGAATCCTGCTTTGAGCAGGGGGTTGGATCAGATGGCCCAGAAGGTCCCTTCCAACTCTACGATTCTATGATTCTATGGGGATCGCCCCTGAAAGCATTCCTGACTCCTAGTTCACAGCTTTAAACAATGTTGTCAGAGTTTCATGCCATTTTTACCGGTAAACCGAAAAACATACCAAAACGGATTTTGCTGGGAAATATGTTAAGGTACATCCTTTCCAGGCTAATGACTTGTATCTAAGGCAAAATAATTAACCCCAGACTAAAATGTTCCTCCACCACTTGGGCTATGTTCAGATGCAGCGTTTTTGAAGCTTTTTTCAACTTTAACATTGCTTTCAACCAATACAAATGCATTCAATGGGAAATATCTTTAACATTTAACAACCATAGCTGGCCATGTAGTGTTTGACACATAAGCAGACACACCTTGTATCATTGATAAAGGAGAGCCTTTTAAAGTCACAGAGCCTATTTTTACAGGGGCATCAGGCAGCATTAATCTGCTTAAAGGGCCATTATTAAACAGTGGTTCTCCTAAACTGTTATTGCCTATGCAGTGAGTGGATGGGCTGCCAAGAATTATGATGCACCCCAATACCCCTTTCACGAGATGTCCAGGAGTGCTTCCATAAAAAATGTTGCATTGAATGCAAGGCCTGGCTTGCCTCAAAGTTACATGCACCCCACTAAGCTTTTCAAGCCATGTACTGGATGGTTACCGGAAAATCCACTTCACATTATTCATTTCGTGATCCCAAACTCTTTTCTTATGCATTGACTGAAAGGCCTGCCCTGCTGCCAAATTATCTGCACCCCAATATGCCTTTGAACCCACATACTGGATGGGCACGGGAAAATCCACTTCACATTATTCATTTTGTACTCCCATTCTGTTTTCTTATGCATTGACTGAAAGGCCTGCCCTGCTACCAAGTCATATGCACCCCAATAAGCCTTTGAACCCAGGTACTGGATGGACCATCGAAAATCCAATTCACATTAATCATTTTGTACTCCCATTCTGTTTTCTTACGTATTGACTGCAAGGTCTGCCCTGCTACCAAGTCATATGCACCCCAATAACCCCAATCCCCCTTGGAAGAAACATGTAGGAGGGCCTCTTAATAAAAAAATGTCCCATTAAAAATGAGCGGGTTTCCTCGACTTGTAATGCTCATACACTAAGTGTATTGGGCTGACAAACATTTTCCCCTGTTGGGTACACCTCAACCTTTTCCATAACAATTCTTTTATTCCCAGCAAAAACACCCACCCTTGTTCAAAATTCGACACTGGCTGTAGCAGCAAGGAACATGTGAACCCTGTTGATCTAGTGGCGGTGGTCGTGGATGATGAGATGTGGAGGAAGGCCTGATTAACAAATAGACCTAATTTCTAGGAGCGAGTCTCATAGGCTTGTAATGCCCATACACTAAGTGTGTTGGCTGTCAAACATTTTCCCCTGTGGGGTACACCTCAACCATTTGCATAGCAATTCTTTGACGCCCAGCAAAAACACCCACCCTTGCTCGGAATTCGACACTGGCTGTAGCAGCATGGAACACGTTAACGCTGGTGATCTAGTGGCGGCGGATGATGAGACGTGGAGGAAAGCCTGATTAAAATCTATGCCCAATTTAAAGGAGCGTGTCCCCTAGACTCAGAAGGCCCATACACTAAGTGTATTGGGCTGACAAACTTTTTCCCCTGTGGGGTACACCTCAACCTTTTCCATAACAATTATTTTATTCCCAGCAAAAACACCCACCCTTGTTCGAAATTCGACACTGGCTGTAGCAGCAAGGAACATGTGAACCCTGTTGATCTAGTGTCGGTGGTCGTGGATGATGAGATGTGGAGGAAGGCCTGATTAACAAATAGGACCAATTTCTAGGAGCGGATCTCATAGACTTGTAATGCCCATACACTAAGTGTGTTGGCTGTCAAACATTTTCCCCTGTGGGGTACACCTCAACCTTTTGCATAGCAATTCTTTGACGCCCAGAAAAAACACCCACCCTTGCTCGGAATTCAACACTGGCTGTAGCAGCATGGAACATGTTAACGCTGTTGATCTAGTGGTGGCGGATGATGAGACATGGAGGAAAGCCTGATTAAAAACTATGCCCAATTTAAAGGAGCGTGTCTCCTAGACTCGGAAAGCCTATACACTAAGTGTGTTGGCTGTCAAACATTTTCCCAAGTGGGGTAAACCTCAACCGTTTTTAGAACAAGTATTTTACTTCCAGCATAGCCACCCACCCTTGTTCGGAATTCGACCCTGACTGTAGCAGCATGGAACACGTTAACCCTGTTGATCTAGTGGTGGTGGTCATGGATGATGAGACGTGGAGGAAGGCCTGATTAACAAATAGGACCAATTTCTAGGAGCGGATCTCATAGACTTGTAATGCCCATACACTAAGTGTGTTGGCTGTCAAACATTTTCCCCTGTGGGGTACACCTCAACCTATGCCCGGGCATAGTAACTAACTATGGTTAGTTATAATAAATTATAATGATTATATATATAAATATATTTATAAAGCTAAGTTTATAGCCCCGCCCACTCTGCATAGCCACATTCACTATAAAATCCCACATCATCCCGTCATCCAGAGCTACTAGACTTCTACCCCTAATATCCCACATCATCCCATCAGCCAGAGCTGCCGGACTACTACCACTAATATCCCACATCGTCCGGTCAGCCAGAGCCACCGGACTACTGATATCCCACATCATCCCATCAGCCAGAGCCACCGGACTACTACCCCTAATATCCCACATCATCCCGTCAGCCAGAGCCACTGGACTACTACCCCTAATATACCACATCATCCCTCAGAGTGCTGAGTGGAATTGCCCTAACTTCCATACCGGAGATCCCTTTAAGAGGGGCCTGGGGTCAGAACCAGAGCACTGAGTGGATTTGCCCTGACTTCCATACCAATGATCCCTTTAATAGAAGCCTGGGGTGAGAATCAGAGTGCTGAGGGATTTACCCTAAGTTCCAAACCAGAGATCCCTTTAAGAGAGGCTGGGGTCAGTACCAAAGCGCAGAGTGGATTTGCCCTCACTTCCATACTAGGGATCCCTTTAAGAGAGGCCTGGGGTGAGAACCAGAATGCTGAGTGAAATTGCCCTAACTTCCATACCAACGATCCCTTTAATAGAAGCCTGGGGTCAGAATCAGCGCTGAGGGATTTGCCCTAGCTTCCATACCAGAGATCCCTTTAAGAGAGGCCTGGAGTCAGTACCAAAGTGCTGGATGGATTTGCCCTGACTTCCATACCAATGATCCCTTATAAGAGATGCCTGGGGTCAGTATCAGAGCACTGGATGGATTTGCCCTGACTTCCATACTAATGATCCCTTTAAGAGGGAAGATGGAGGATGTGTGATGTGTATATGGGCACAGAAGGGGTGATTCATTTCTGTCATGTGATCTCTGCTCCTTTTTGGGGGGCAGACAATGGCTGGGAGCTTATATTTCCGGGAATGCTAGATTTCTCCCACCATGTCAGTGTCTGCTGAGGTGTTTTCTGGAGAGGGAAAACTGTTGCTCATAGCAGCTAATCACAGATCAGCTTCTTTTAAACAGCTCTTGTGAAATGAAAGATGCTTAGTGATTGGTTGCAAGGAAAACTGTTGATCATAGCAACCAATCACAGCTCATCTTCTGTTACACAGTTCTGGTGAAATGAAAGATGCTTCGTGATTGGTTGGTGATACACACATACATACATACATTCAGTTTTATATATAGAGATGGATGATGATGGTATTGATGACGACTTAGAAATTTTCCACATCCACACCAAGAAGATGAAGATCACAGCTGCAAAAGAAGTCTTGGAAATCATTCTCTCTAGGTCAAAGTTTACTTCTTACTGAAGTGGTACCAAATGAGGCATGCACAGTTCACTGGTATATTCAGCGTGAGATGCTTGACAGATGATGTATTCAGATTTGTCTATGTCCACTTTTTGAAAGTGAGCAGAAAAGAAGGATGATTATGTGGGAAGACGTGTGATTTTGGTCAGTAAGGAGGTGATGTCAGGTACAGATAGGTAGATCTGCATTGTCATCAGCGTAGTGATGATATTGCAAACTGTGCCATTACATCAGCTGGCCCTGGCCGAAGGTGTAGATGGAGAAGAGTAGGGGTCCTAGAGCAGAGCCTTGGGGAACAACAAAAGACAGGTGTCGAGATGAGGTGGTGTGGTAGAGGGAGACAATGAATGTCCCCCTACCAGTCTTCTTGTTTTTTAAAAACTCTGTCGATAACCCCAAAGAGGACATTTGCCCCACCGAACATTGCCGTATCTGCAAGAGTAGTAAAACTACCAGCCTTACCACCACCAGCATGATCAGGAACATGGCAGCAAAGCAATAGAATTTGGTGGTTGTACACCATGCTCCATGAACAGTGTCTGCGAGTGATACCACTGCTTCTTCCGCTGTTGTGCATGCAAGCCAATCACCTGTCCACGGTGCATGTCAAGATGCCTATTGCCCTGCACCAGTCATAGTCCACAGTCAAATTGCACCATAATTAAGCACGTCCACGTCCTTGTCCCATTGCAGCCTTCAGTTGTCCATACCCTAGTCATTGGACCTGAAGCGAAAAGACAAAGCCAACGGCCCACAGGCCACAATACTAAATTCACAAATTTGTCATCTGCTTGTGCTCAAAATGTGGCATTCTAGGCTCTTGGGAAATGGACGCATTCCGCAACCTGATGGCGGTAACTGTAACAAGGTACTCGGTCCCCACCCGGCACTATTTCTCCCGGTCTGCCATCATGATATTAGACAAGCAAGCACATGTCCTACAACATTACCCGTGCCATCAACAATGCTGGTACAGGGAAAGTGCAACTAACCACGGACACGTGGACAAGTGCTTGTGAGCAGGAATGGTACATCTTGCTGACGGAACACTGTGTTTGCGGAGGAAAAGTCATAACCCAGTCGGACATTGGGAGACCATGTCACAGATGTATGGAGGAGACAGTTTGGGGAAGACTGTAGCCTATGGGCAATAGGAAGGCAGTGAAGGGCATAGCAGAGAGGAGAGGCTGTGAAATAACAGAGGGACAGTTGGATTACTCTGGCAGCAGAGGTTTGGATAGATTTGAGTGGTGCAAAAGTGCTAGATAGGAGGGTACAGAGTATAAGGTTGCAATACTCGAGGCGGGAGATCATGAGGGCATGCACAAACATTTTTTAAGTTTCTTTTAATGTGCGGATCCAGAAAATATTTTTTAGTTGTAATGGACAGGTGGAGGCAAGGGCTTTGATATGTAGTTTGAAAGAGAGAGCAGAGAGATTCAAGATGGCCGCTGACCAGGGAGGTCGCATCTAACACAGCTCCCTGTCACACTCCACCATCCGAGCCATCCAGCCTTGGAGAACACCTATTTTGCCATCAAAAATAGACCAGCTGCAACCTGTAACATCAGGGTCTTGGAGGATTTGGATCTGGTAGACTGCCGAACCTCTGCACGCTCTCCCCAGGTTGGTGACTGCTGCACCCCCCCTCCTCTCCAGCTTGGACTGTCTGGGTTCCTCCCTGCTCCCTGACACCCAGCATCACCAGCCTGCATATTTCCAGTTACATACTGAGCTATCATCAGTAGCTGTGCACAGGGCCTGTCGGGTCTGGGGTGGTTCAGCGGAGAGCAGAGATAAGATAAGCGGAGATAAAAGAAGCACAGAGAGCAGGGGGAGAGGCCCTCACTTCCTGTCCCACCACCATTAACACGAGGAGCACAGGCTAACAGCAGTTGGGAGATACAGCAGAAGTGCTACTGAACTTCAACACCACTGACTCTTAAAGCTGCTGATAATTCAGGCTGACAACTGATATTGCCGGGTCTGTTTTCTCTCCTAATTGCTCTGGGACCATAAACATCAAAGGCTATCAGCCTGTGTAAGGCAGAGACAGACAGTAACCAGAGCCACTGTTACCTAGATTAACCCTTTATAGCCCTGCTCAGAGAAGCTCTAGCTCACTGCTCGGGCTGCTTTTGGGATTGCAAGCTGTGTCCCTGGACTGACGTCTTGTGTATTTTGGAGGCAATAGAGAAGCTGTGCATAGAACTTTACTACACACCATAATAAGCTCTCATCTTAGTGGATTGTACAGCTTTTTATTCTCCACTCCTGGTTTACCACAACTTTAACCAGTAGGATCTACCAGTATTATACCCGGATTCATACCATAAAGCATTTACTGATAAACAATGTCGTATTAAACACCCCTTAGCCAGCAAGGGGAGCCATTGCACCATAACCTGACTATAGTCTCCTATACAGAGCATTCCTGCAACACTATGGGGAAGTCGAGTGTTAAACCCCCAAAAAATACATCTAAAGCTGTGAAATCTGTTACCCAAACTGATGCTGACCAATTTTTAAAGAAACAGGGCACTACAAGAAATTCAACAAAACCCGCCAAACGCACAGATTTGTCCTACATAGATGATTCTGACTCTGAGGTGGAGAGTGACACAGATGGAGAGAGCTTGTCTAAAGACCCCATGGTTACCCGCTCCTTCATAAAGCGTATATTGATTAAAGCCCTTGAGTCGCCCAATTAGTCGTGAGTTGGCAGAGATAAAGCATGACCTAACCCAACAGGGCCACAGACTGGAGACGCTTGAACTGTCCCAAACTGCATTCTCACAGCAATCCAATGCGCTGCTTGATAGCCTGAACACTCATGAACAGCAACTACATCTGATCCATAATACCCTGGAAGATCACGAGAACCGAGAACGCCGCAACAATATTAGGATTAAAGGCCTTCCCGAATCTGTGGCATTTGAGGCTTTGGGCAAAGCTGCATTAGAGATTTTCAGGGGCCTGCTTGCTGACGACGATACCCGAGATATTGAGCTAATCCGGATCCATAGGGCCCTCCGCCCCAAACCACCCCAAGGAGAGGCGCCCCGAAATGTATTATGTCGCTTTCTGGACTACCGAGTCAAGGATCTGATTCTGCGTAGAGCAAGGGAACAGCAGGAGATCATCTATGAGAGCACACGGATCCAGCTCTTTCAGGATTTGTCGGCTATTACTCTGAAAAAACGAAGGTTGTTGAAACCTTTCATGGAGGCTATATTGCAGAGGGGTCACCGTTTCCGTTGGCTATTCCCTTTTGGAGTCCACGTGACAGCAGGAGACTGTCACAAGGGGCTTAGTTCAACTAAGGCTGTAATTGCCGGGGCCCCTGTGATGTCCCTGTAACTAGGGGAAACCCTGTCTGACCCTCAACCCAGGGTTTTTGCTGATGGTGCAAATGCCTGAGCCTCCAACCTTTCCTTGTCTCCTGCTCAGCCCTGCACTTAACCCTCCACCCTCCACCCAGTGAGGAGTCACACCACCAAAGCCCCCACACAAATTAAGACAGACAGGGAGAACTTAAACTGCACTGCGCCGCACACACACAGGAATATACAGTAATGTGAACAGGGCACCACTAAACACAAATATGGGAAGGAGAAAGGATAACGACGGATCATACGCCACCAGATATGAATCTATCTCTCTTCAGCACCTCCACTCCAGACCGGAACCACTTGGTATGAAACACAAGCTATAATCGGCGACGCCCATATGCCAGCCTGACTATTTAAAGACCGTGGGCATGACTAACCTTCCAACCTGGTCTCCAGCAGGATTAACCCCCGAGAGCCTGAAGATCAAGCCGGCGCCACTGAGGCTATAGTGGCTGGAGGTGGAACTACCTCTGCCTGCCGGATGCTGTGGTGTGAACAGCGTCCGACATGACAGAGACATGAAGATCATCACCAGGTCATCCGCAGATGTTAGAGCTGCCTGCAAAACCCTTGGCATAACTCTTGAATCCTACCCGGATCTGGAGACATTTCGTTCTGCGACACTGATTCAACCTCTTCCGAGCCCAGTCCCTTGGCAACCAATGACCCCGAGGGCACAGCGCGTGAGGAGAAAGTCAGCTAAATCTCCGACTCCTAAAATACCTGATGAGGACACCTGAGTGGTATTTGCACTCAATGTTGTTACATTTTGTCACCTGTCTTTTCCTAGTCATTTAAGGAAGAGAAAACTGTTTTGATTCTTTCTACTGGGACTCTGTTAGTCTCGGTCAAGGGATCCAAAAACAGGTTGCGGCTTTTCTTCCTGCTTGAAGCCCTAAGTATGCTATTTGTCTCGCTCTACCCCTTCCCCTTCAGTCCTTGGCTCCATTGTTCGCTACTTCAAGTAGCTCCTGTTACGCATTGCTCAACAAGGACGACTTAGTTAAATATAGCTTTGTATGTTGAACGTGCTCCCCAAAACTGGCTACCAATGCCACGCATTATATATGTTATCTGAGTTTGAATCTGAAAATGTTATATATAGTTTTCTGTTAACAAAACTAATGTTCCTCCTTTTCCATCTCTCTATGGTTTCTAGACTTTTCTCTTCTCCTTCCACTCTTCCTATCCCTTCCCACCTCCTAATCCCTATAGGCACAAACAGCACCTTTTTACGGGAAACACCAGACAAGATTGTTCTATATCACTATGCCGGACACCGATAAGGTAATTACTTTTGCATCCCTAAACGCCCATGGCCTAAATTCACCGAGCTCCAGACACCCCACACTACATAGACTTAAAAAACAAAAGGCGGATGTGATATTTGTCCAGGAGACCCATTTTAAACCTAATAGACTACCGAACTTTGAACGATCAAGCTATGACACATGGTACCATGCCACCTCAACCCAGTCGGGTTCGAGGGGAGTTTCCATCGCTATACTGAGGGGAGTTTCATTCCAATTCAGAGAATCCCTCATAGATCCTCAAGGGCGTTACGTATGTGTTAAAGGTTTACTCAATGGCTTGTTGATGACTCTTTGTAGCCTGTACGCACCCAATAAAAAACTGTTAAAATGGTTAATATCGACCCTAAAAAAGATAGAGCTTTAGAGAGGGTGTGCTCTTGATCGGAGGAGACCTAAACATTGCAATGGAACCTATGCTGGACACTTCCAAACAAAAAAGCGCTATCTCTCCTAGAGATCTGATGAGACTGCATACTATTCTTAATTCTATGCAGTTAATTGACTCATGGAGATACTTAAGCCCCTCCGCAGGAGATTACATTTTTGTGCCGAGATCGCTCTTGCCAAGACTGTCTACTGCAAACATAACCCCGAACGCTTACTCAGACCATGCCACTGTTTTATTATCAATTTCTACACCCAGAACACACTCAGGTACCAGGTCTTGGCAAATAAATGAATCACTGCTGGGCTTACCTGATATTCGGGCGCGACTTAATAAAAGACTTCATCAATACTTCCAACAAAACGAAATAGAGGGGACCTCCACCCAGACCCTTTGGGAAGCGCATAAAACAGTGCTGAGAGGCGAACTTATCTCCATTGCATCTTATTACAATAAAAAGAGACATCAGGAAGTCCAGAGCTTATACGACGATATAGCTGAGCTGGAGATGCGACACAAAAAAACCATTGACCATACAACTCTAGCCTCCATCACTCACAAGAGACAAAAATTGAAAGATATTCTTAATGCCAGTTCGGCGAAAATGTATACGTCATGGAAAAATAGAATCTTTGCGCATGGAGATAAGGCCTCCAAGTTCTTTCTATCCCGGCTCCGTAAAAGGCAAGCCCGAACCCAAATCCACTCCATCATGAACTCCCATGGTGTTACAGCACAGAACCCCACCCATATTGAGACGGCCTTTCTGGAATACTATACACAGCTTTATAATCTCCGTCCAAGTGACACGGGGGCTCATATGCTGCAGAGAAGGTCAGACACTGCTCACTTTCTGCAGACGTTGAATCTCCCTACATTAACAATATCTCAACAAAATAAACTAACTAAACCTTTCACGCTGGAGGAGCTCCGGTCTACCCTGTCGAAGTGTCCTAAAGGCAAAACCCCTGGCCCAGATGGGTTCTCGGCACAATATTACAAAACTTTCGCCCCCCTCCTCTTGCCCCATCTCCTGAAGATCTGTAACGATACACTTGAGGGTCAACCACTTCCACAACAAATGCTCGAAGCCAAAATATCATTAATACACAAAGATGGCAAGGACCCGACCTTATGTAGCAGCTACAGACCCATATCTCTGTTGAATGTTGACCTGAAACTACTGGCCAGCATGTTTGCACGTAGGATTGCCGAGTTCTTGCCAGATCTGATCTCATTGAATCATTGGTTTTGTGGGCGGGAGAGAGGGAAAGGATAATACTCACAAAATTCTACACCTCCTTCAATATGCCAAAGCTCACAAGATCCCTTTAGTTTTGCTGGGTACAGATGCTGAAAGGGCCTTCGACAGGGTGGACTGGATTTATTTGGAGGAGACGCTCTTACGCTTCGGCTTGCCATCTGCACTAGTTACAGCCATTATGGCTATGTATCATAACCCGACTGCACGCATCAAGATTAACAATTCATTGACGAACACATTTACTATCCACAATGGGACCAGACAGGGCTGCCCGTTGTCTCCACTGTTGTTTGTCCTGGCAATGGAGCCTTTATTGATCTCAATACAAGAAAATCAGAGGATAGAGGGCATCAGAATATACAACTCTCATTTTAAAACGGCAGCTTTTGCTGATGACCTTGTAGTCCTCTTATCCAATCCTCTAAAGGGTCTCCCTGCTTTGATGGCGCTAGTGGAGCAATACGGCAACCTCTCTAGTTTCAAAATAAATTTGTCCAAATCGGAAGCTCTGGACTTTCATGTCCCCACACACTCCCTAACAAAACTGAAAAACTTATACTCGTTCACTTGGCCTAAGTCCCATATCACTTATCTTGGGGTCAAGATAGGTAGATCAGACCGGGATTTATTTAAATTGAATTTTCTACCTCTGCTTGACTCCACAGTAAGTCTCATTAAGCAGTGGAGAGACTCCTATCTATCATGGATGGGGAGGAAGAATATAATGAAAAGTCTGATTCTCCCTAAATTTACCTACTTATTTCAGATGTTACCCATAAAAATACCATTGTCTTATTTTCAGAAAGTGAACTCCCTTTTCTCCATATATATGTGGAAGAGTAAAAAGCCCCGCATATCTTACCGCTTGCTGACGCTCCCAAGGACATGTGGGGGGATGGGCGCACCAGACATCAGATGCTACTATAGAGCTGCAATCTTGTCTAGGACGGTGGACATCCTACGAGGTTCCAAAGATAGGCAGTGGATCGAGGTTGAGGAGGCACTTGCCCCCCTTCCTCTCAGATCCCTTTTCCTAATACAGTCCCATAATCGACCTAACACCCCTCTACTAAATTCACATACTAAAGACACACTCAAAATATGGCAAGACTCCATAGACATCTTAGCCCCACCTCTCTCCCCCTTACTTAGACTCTCGGACATTCTAGCCCATTCAATGCCACACTCAGGGCAAACTAGAGATCATCTAAAGTACTCTAACATTTCTATTGATCATTTACTACGGGAAGGATCGCTCGCCCCTCTACCGGAATTGCAGCATCACCCAAGTTTATCATCTTTAAACTTTGTCCAATACGGCTCCATCAAAGAATTTATAAAACGACATATTAAACATACCAATCTAGCCAGAGTTCTAACTAACTATGAAATGCTTTGCACCAGAATCTCTAGACCCAAGAAAATATTCTCTACTGTCTACCGGACCCTATTGACCTCTGATACCTGCCCGAAGAGAGCATATATTTCTCATTGGGAACGAGACTTAGGTTATCACTTCACACCGGCCCAGACTCTTTATATTTATAAGCACTCCCATGGCCCGATCCAGTGTGTCCGAGCACAGGAGAACTCTTTCAAAATAATCACGAGATGGTTTCATACACCACTCCGGAGTTCAGGTTGGAGTGCAGATGCATCACCTACGTGCTGGAGATGTGGAACGGGTACTGGCAGCTATTTTCATATTTGGTGGCAATGTCCCATCATCCTTAAATTCTGGCAACAAGTTGAGCGCCTTATTAATACCGTGGTACAGAAAAAACTGAGTCTGAAACCTGAGACAGCTTTATTGAATTTCTTGATCTGGCCTGAACATAGAAAGGCATCGATTTTGGCCCAACATATTCTTGCTGCAGCCAAATTGTTAATACCGGTCCACTGGAAAACTACTAGCCTTCCAACATTACTGCAACTCCAGGATAAGGTTCACTTGCTTTATCATGTAGCAGAAAAGGTGTCCCTGGTGAACCATGCTCAGGCTTCCTTCCTGGACATTTGGCAACCATGGGTTAACTATAGATCCTCATCCCTTACTAAATAAATTAAATCTTACTTTGTCGCATTCCACGACCTAGACCTACCGCGCCTACCCCCCCTCCCCCTATCCTCTTCCTCCCCCTTTCCAACTATTTCCCCTCTTACTGTACCTATTCTTATCTCCATTCCTCTCTCTTTAGTCTTACTCTCGGCCTTCCTTTTATTTTTTTTTTCGTATTTATATTTATAGATGATTCTCTACACTTTGATTTTCAGGCAAGATTGGTACACCTGAACGGACTCAAATATGTATTACTTTATTCTTGCAATGGACTTACACTCCGTGTTCTCTGAGGACTGAATCACTATCATGGTGCGGACCTCTTTTCTCACCTTGTTTGTTCTCATACTGCTATCAACCGCTCATTTCACATTACCTAATCCCGTTTCAAGTGTAGGAATCGTAACCTTTATGTGAATGTCTTATTTTTACTCTTTAATAAAAAGAATTTTGAAAAGAAAAGAAAGAGAGAGCAGAGTCGAGGATCACCCCGAGGCCACGAACATGCAGGAATATTTGTCCCGGTTTGCCATCCTGGCATTACACAGGCACGTGTTCCACAACATTACCCGTGCCCTCCACAATGCTGTTACTTGGAAAGTCCACCTAACCACAAACACATGGACAAATGCTTGTGGTCAGGGATGGTACATCTCACTGAGGATACACTGGGTTAACATAATGGAAGCCGGGACCCACTCTGACCTTGGTATGGTGCCCGTCTTCCCAAACACCTAGTATTGTGTGTCCTACATTAATCTGGGTTGCCCCAACAGTGTACAGCTCCTGCACCTCCTCTTCCTCCTTCGCCTCCTCTTCAGCCTCCAGCTACAAAAGGTAGCACATAAGTTTCTAGCTGGAAGCACTGCAGCACTGCCAAATCAAAGCAGGAACAGGCTGTGCTGAAGCTAATATGCTTTTGTGACAAACCCCACAACGCTGAAGAATTGTGGACAGCTCTGAAAGAACAGGCAGATCAGTGGCTGAGACCGCTGAACTCAGGCATGGGTGTGTGTGACAATGGCTGGAACCTGGTGGCTGCTCTGTGGTGAGGCGAGCTCACACACATGCCATGCCTGGCTCATGCGCTTAATCTAATTGGTCAACATTTTTTGAAAAGCAACACGGAGCTGGCAGATCTGCTTGGAAAAGTACAACACTCCAAATACCCATTTTAGAGAGTCAGCTACAGCTTCATCCGCCCTTGCCATGATTCAGCAGTGCTTGCAGCTTCTGGCTCACCGTCTGGTGTGTGATGCCCACAGGCCTTGGAACTCTACACTGCAGATGTTGGAAAGGATTTGTGAGCAGACGAGGGCAGTTGTGACTAGTCTACCAGCATCATCAAGGTTGTCGGTATTCAGTTCTGTCTTCACACATAACATCTGAGGAGTGGACGTGCATGTCTGACATATGTAACATCCTCCAAAACTTTGGGGAATCCACAAAGAGGGTGAGCATCAATGACACCATAATTAACGTCTCCTTCCTGCTTATCTGTGTTCTAATTGGAAGATTGAGAGTTATTATAGAGCGAAAACATATTTACAGTTTAACAGTTTCAAACACAACAGTCCTAAGTAACAATGACAACAATAATCCAATAATTAAACCAAAATAAAACTACCCTGCTGGTGACAGCTTACAATCTACACTAAGTAACATCGATAACAATAATTAAACAAAAAAAAACAATCCTGGTCGTGACAACTTACAGTCTAAAATGAGGTGGGGGAGATAAAAAATATAAGGGTGTATTTACAAGAAGGTATTTACAATGATGTTTGTACAATGATATTACTGAGGTTAGTTCTAAGTGTTGGAGGCCTGAGGACAAGGAGGAGGAGGAGAGCATGGTCAGTCATCCTCTTGGTGAGGACATGAAAGTATTGACTGTTAGCAGTCTTGCACACATGGCTGAGTTTATGTTACGCTGCCTTTCCCGTCACCCTCGCATTATCAAAATTTTGGGTGATGGGCAATACTGATTGGTGACACTTCTAGACCCACGATACAAGGAGAACTTTACATCTCTTATTCCAGAGGCAGACAGGTGTACTAAAATGTTGGAGGAACAGAGGGCCCTTCTTGTGGAATTATTAAAAAAATTCATATCTGAAAATGCTGGCAGCAGAGGTCATAGTTTGTTGGCCAAGCAAGGAGTATGTTATGGATCTGAAACACAGGACTAGGGTAGAAGGGGGAAACTGACCCTCCACTATGATTAGGCTGATACCCTACGATGGAGTGGGCGACCCATTCCTTGCGAATAGACTCACCAACGATCCTAGGTTAATCTCAAGTGAAGACCTATAGATAGGGGGAGTGGGGTCCCTGAAAGATCTAAGGACTGGGCACAAAAATGGGTCACCTCCTAATAGAAAACACATAGAAGGCTGCAGAAACCAATAGGATACAGAAACAAAGACTAGCAGAACCAGAGGTCCCAGCACTGCACTAATTACACACATAGAAGGCAAAGCAAAGCTCCAAGCCAGAATTCAAGTGGATTAACACTGTTGTCCAGCAAGGACTGGGAGGCAGGTGCAGGTTAATAAAGAGTGATGCAATCATGTGACCCAAGACAAACCCAGCACCAGAGTAAAAAGACCAGCAGCCAGAACACCACAAGAAAATGGCGGATAGTCACAAACGAAACAGATTCTAACAGAGTACAGGTGAAAGAGAGACAACTCCAAGCCAGCAAAGACAGTGAAACACTGGCAAAGTTTGGGGAGAGTTTTCTCAGACCCTCCCATTGTCCTGTCTCTGAGGTTTGGGGGACTCTCACAAGGAGTGCAAAGTTTTGGAAAATGCTGAGGGAGTGCCTTGCTGATCGTACCAACGTCCTCTGTCATTCCTCTGTGCCTTATAATTATTGGTTATCCACGCTGAACACATGGCATGAACTGGCTCCCTCTACTGCGCACGTGTGCTGTACTCACGGTCAAGGAGTGCACGGCGCCTCACTCTGGCTGGTACTGTGCAAACGACGCCTTGCTAAATGGCAGTATCGCTTTTAGTGGCAGGAGACAACGATTACAGTCCTTTGCAGCGCCACTGCTCTAAGGACGGAGCATGCTACTCAGCCTCCAACGCGCTGCTTGTCCATACCAAAAATCTTTGATGCCTTGCCTTCTTTCTCTTAAACTGGCCCCATGCCTCTAGGTCACCAAGTCTGTCTGTCTGCTGCATTTTGCCGCAGCGTCGGCGCTTTGGGTGCATAGTGCACTGCCCCCTTGCTGCTCACACGGTCACAGCTGGGGACTCACTCCTGCTTTGATTTTTTTTCCCTCAGTTTCTGGCAAGGTTACATATCTAAACACGACCCCTCTTTCTGTGTAATGGGGTTTGTCCGTTACCCTCTTCCTTCCACCAGGAAACAGGTGACGCAGCCTTGACAGTTCCAGACATGGCACTGCACACGTACCCGCAGCCTGTCATCCTGACTCCATACATATTTGACTAGAGATAAGCGACTTTGCCTTTTTTATGGTCGAGTCTGGTTTCATGAAACCCGACTTTCTCAAAAGTCGGGTCGAACGAAATCGGCCGACTATAGGGAAAAGTCGGAGGTCAACTGAAACACGAAACCCAATGCAAGTCAATGGGGAAGCAAAGTCGGCAGGGAGTGGAGGACAGTAAACACACGTACAATGCCCATTTCAATGCCAAAAACATCAATTCTTATTACTGAAGCTTGTCAAACTTAATTTACTATATAATAACAGTTACGCATTGAAAACTGGGGGTTATTTGGCTAAAGTTGTGGGGGGGTAGGGCTGGCTCCAGGTTTTCGTGTGCCCTGGGCCAAAGAGTGTCAGTGCGCCCCTTTAACACATAACACAACTCATGATGCTCCGTTACGGCACAGAAATATAGATATAGTACAATGACAAATACTTCACTGCTTACATGACATGACTGATCTATATTAAATTGTACAATAGCTCAAAAAAAGGACAGTATATTACTCCATACAGTATTATGGCCACCACATTGTGCGCCATACAGAATAATGAGCCCCATATATTTCTCCATACAGAATAATTCGCCACATATAATGTTCCATATGTTCCATACAGTATATGATGAGCTCCACATAATGCTACAGTATATGATGGTCCCCATGGACAATGCTCCAGTGTGTTATGGGCCCAAATAATGCTCCACGTATAATGGGCTCCATTTCTAATGCGCCAGTGAATAATGGGCCCCATAAATGCTGCTCCAGTGTCTGATGTCCCCAATCTGGAATGCTCCAGTATATGATGGGCCTCATGGATGATGCTCCAGTGTCTTATGGGCCCTATTAATGCTCCATATATAATGGGCCCCATTTCTAATGCTCCAGTGTATCATGTGCCCCATAGATGCTGCTCCATTGTCTGATCTGCCCCATTTGGAATGCTCCAGTATATGATGGGCCTCATGGATGATGCTCCAGTGTCTTATGGGCCCTAATAATGCTCCATATATAATGGGCCCCAATTTTAATGCTCCAGTTTATCATGTGCCCCATAGATGCTGCTCCAGTGTCTGATCTGCCCCATTTAGAATGCTCCAGTATATGATGGGCCTCATGGATGATGCTCCAGTGTCAGATGTCACCCATTTTGAATGCTCCAGTATAAGATGGGCTCCATTTTTAATTAACCCAGGCATTGTATGTGAAAAGAGCTCCATGGAGTAATCTGAAGTGTGTGCTGCCGCATCCTTCACTTTTGGTGTGGGTGAAGGACACAAGGAAAGTGGTTGCTCCTGACCAGAAGCCCGCACTTACAACTCAGTGCTTGCATTTTTTTAAACTTCAGAAGAGGAGGCGATAGAGCTGGAGACTGTTTCAGCAATGTCAGCCAAAAACAGTTCCTGATGCTCCGCCTTTAAAAGCAGTCTACCTACTCCCAGAAAACGGAGCCTTACAGGCCTTCCAGAACTACACCATGACGCAGGCTCAACACCTCCTGCCTTTGCTGCTATTGGGTCTTTGGCACTACCATCAGATGCACCACTACCATCAGTACCAGGTGGCCCCCCACACCCACGTCCACATCCTCTTCCACCATACTTCCTCATGTTTTAGAAAATTGACCCAAAATACCAGCAGATATATGGTACTGTATTAGAAGCGTACAGCTCTATACAGTCTAGGGATAACAGTAAATGTCCGTATATATTTCATGAGTCATACACAGATGCTCACAGACTCAGTATGGATTACACAATAAAATAAAAAGGTGAAAAAGGGTACAGTAACACCAGATACAAGGTATATATAGTATAGTGTAAACATTCTGAATCTCCGTATACATTTCAGGAGGCAGACACAAACGGTCTCAGGCCCAGTATGGATTACACAAGAATATGAAAAGCTGTAAATGGGTAATGTAACACAAGCGTACAGCTGTATACAGTGTTGGGCAAATTTGAAATCTCGGTATATATTTCCGGTGTCACCCTCAGATGCTCACTCAGTCTGGGTTTGACCATAAAAAAAAATGTTGTAAAAAAGGTAATGGATAACAAGATAGCAAGTGTATATATTATAGTGTACAATTGAAATCTCCATTTACATAGTCCCGTAGTCAGTCTCGAACGCTTATTCAGTATGGATTTCACCGTAATACTAAAAGTCGAACAAAGGTACTGTATAACAAGATACAAGCTGTTTCGAGTATAGGGTAAAAATTGGTATCTCCGATTCACCGTATATATAGAAGGCGTAAACCACACATGCTCACTCACAATGGATAATACTGTAATACAAAATTTTGAACAAAGGTACTGTATCAGCACATACCAGGTGTATCCAGTCTAGGGGTAATTTTAAATTCCCGTCTACACTTCCGGAGTCAGACACAGACACTCACAGGCTCAGTATGTATTACACCAGAATTTAACAAGTAGAAAAAGGGAAAGGTAGTCAAAGCGTACAACAGTATACAGTGTTGTGGTACTTTTAAATCTTCATATATCTTTCAATCTCAGTAAGCCAGTAAAGAAGGTCCGCTACTGAAAACTCGTGGATCCAAGTACAGACGGAAAGACGAGTGTTATCAGAAATTTGGGAATTACTCATCACAGGAAAACCTCCCAGTACATGTTGCAGAGGCGATGCAGACCCTCAATTACTGTGTCTGTGGAGACAGCGAAAACGGTTCTTTGTGAAGAAAGGATTGCTTTATCGCAGTAGCGTGGATCACATCACCCTTACTCGTCTCCATCAAACTGTGATCACATGGAGAGATATAGACATGGTCCTCATTACCTATCCTGATGTGTCTGGTCATTTTGGAGTGCAAAAGACAGAAACCACAGACCGTAGGCGATTCTATTGGATTGGCATGAGAGGAGACATTGAAAAATGGTGGCAGGAATGTCACACGTCTTTCACAACTGTGAAAGGTGATCATAAAGCACCACTGCATCCGCTTGTAAGTTGACGTCCATTACAAATGGTAGCCATTGATCATCTGAAGGTAGAGGCCAGCAGGAAAGGCCATAGCTACATCTTACCCATCATCGATCAATAGACCAAATTTCCAGTGGCCGTCCCTGTGAAGGATATAACTGCCCAGACTACACAGTGGTGGAGCAGGGAGAGGTCACTATTGCAACTTGCAAGTGCTGTGGCCATGACCAAGCAGGGGGGGCACACTCGTGGTCGACGGTACTGGCACAGGGCCCCTCATAGTACGCTGGTGTGTCTGACGGCAAGTGGCCTCCCTACCATCAGAGACATTGTATTGTACTATGAGGGGCCCTGTGCCGGTGCCGGCAGCCATCTGTGGGCCCATCCACCTGTTCAGAGCAACGGCACTTGCCCGGGTGTGCCAGATGTTGACCCGAGCAATTGGGGGGGTGGGCAGCCCACTTAGTGAGGTTTAAAAAATGGCATATGTTGATGTGTTGGCTGGACATTCAGCTGCTGCAAAGGGCGGAATTGAGCATGTCCGAGGAAGAGGAGGACAAAAGCGAGGCAGTTTTCTGGCAACCTATGTGTCATCAGGGGAAGTTGGGACAAAATCCTTTGAAACCCATGCATGGTTCATTTTAATGAAGGTTAGATCTTCAACATTTTGGGTAGACAAACGGGTCCTTTTTTCTGTGAGGATTGATCCAACAGCACTGAAGACTCTTTCAGATAACACACTAGAAGCAGGGCACGCGAGCTCCTGTAAGGCATATTGTGCCAATTCAGGCCAGGCATCCAGTTTAGAGGCTCAATAGTCAAAGGGGAATGACCTGTGAGGGAAAACATCAATATGGGAGAAGTAGTTTGTAACCATAGTTGACAACTGCTGTCTCCTGTCACTTTTAATCGATGCAGTATTAGCAGTCGTGTGTGAGCGGTACTTGAGAAATCATTCCACAACATGGTCATTAAACCCCTGTCTCCAATGCCACTTCGGCTGTGTGCAACACGAACATCTCTTCCATTGTGCCTACTACGGCTTGTGGGAGAACCAGCACCGCTGCTGTGTGTTTAGAAAGTCTAAAACAAACAGTTTACCAGACTTGCTTGTTTGTTAGCCAATATTATCTCTAGGTTCTCCTGTGGCATGATGTTGTGTAATTTGTCTATGTAGCATAGATCTAGGATGCTGGCCATCCAGTAGTCGTCATCCCTCATCATTTTGGCAATGCGGGGGTCCCTTTTTAGGATCCGCAAGGCATAATCGCACATGTGGGCCAATGTTCCAGGTGTCAATGATGCACTGCCAGTGGTGGGTGGAGGAGCACTTTCTGGCAAATCCACATCCCTACAGTTACGCACAAACACTGTACCTGACCTTGGAATGCCAACATTTTCTCTTGCCCCCTGAGAAGCATCCTCCTACCCAAAATAATCATCCCCCTCATCCTCCTCCTCCTCTTCCTCTCCTTCCTCCACCTCGTCCAGGACAGTTCCCTGACCAGACAATGGCTGACTGTCATCAAGGCTTCCCTCCACCTCCTCCTCTGCAGACACCTGATCCTTAATGTACATCAAACTTTGCATGAGCAGACGCATAAGTGTGATGCTCATGCCTATGATGGCGTCGTCTGCGCTTACCAGCCATGTGCATTCCTCAAAACACTGAAGGACTTTACAGAGGTCTTTCAGCTTTGACCACTGCATACCCGACAATTCCATGTCTTCCCTCAAACTGCCTGCCCGTGTATCCTCCCACAAATGCATTACAGCCTGCCTCTGTTTGCACAGCCTCTCAACCATGTGCAGGGTGGAGATCCACGTTGTTGCAACGTCTATGATTAGGCGGTGCTTGGGGAGGTGGAGCAATTGCTGCAGCTTCTGCATACGAGAGGAGTGGACGTTTAAGCGACGGATGTGCTAGTACAGTCTTCGCACCTTATGGAGCAGGGATGTTAACTCCAGATAATTATTGAGGAAGCACTTCTCCACCAGGTTCAAAGTATGAGCCAGGCAAGGTATGTGTGTGAGTTTTGCACGGGCTATGGCTGCCACAAAATTATGGCTGTTATCACTGACTACCTTGCCTGCCTCAAGATGTAGACTGCCCAGCCATGACTCCGTTTGTCACTGCAAGTAGTCGGCCAGTACCTTCGTGGTGTGTCTGTTGTCGCCCAAAGACATCATCTTTAACACAGCCTGCTGACGCTTACCACTAGCTGTTCGATAGTGGGACACCTCGTGTGCAACACTGCCAGCTGCGGATGGAGTGCTCGTGCGACTGCGCTCTGTGGACGAGCTTTCGCTGATAGAGGAGGAGGAGGATCGAAAGTCTACAGCCAACTGTTTCCTTTACCGTGGGCTAGGCAGCACTGTTCCTCCGCCGCTGTCCCCAGTGGAGCCTGCATCCACCACATTAACCCAGTGTGCAGTGATGGACACGTAACGGCCCTGGCCATGCCTACTGGTCCATGCATCTATTGTGAGGTGCACGTTTTCGCTCACTGACTGTTTTATTGCATGGACAATGCGGTCTTTCACATGCCGGTGAAGGGCAGGGATGGCTTTTCGAGAAAAGAAGTGCCGACTGGGTAGGTCATAGCGTGGGACAGTGTAGGCCATGAGGTCGCGGAAAGTTTAGCTTTCAACCAAACGGTAGGGCATCATCTCTAATGAGATTATTTTGGCAATGTAGGCATTCAAACAAAGTGTACGCGGATGAGAGGATGAGTACTTTCTTGTCCTACTCAGAGTGTCTGGTAGGGTGAGCTGGACTGGAGAGCTGCATATGGGGGAAGTAGCGGTGGACCGGACGGAGTGAGAGGGGGTTGGTGATGGTATTGGTGGTGATGGCCTAGATTCAGAGTTGTGTTGCAAAACCATTGTGATTCCCTGAGTGCTTTGGCCTTGCGACGACACCTCCACATTTAGTGCTGGTGGTGTGCTTAACGGTGGTGGTGGTCTTACAGTGGAAAGTGATGGAGCGTTGCTGGCTACCTTCAATCGGAGCAGGTGCATATGTGCTACCTGAGGTTTTGTAGTCTGTCCACGCTTGCAAGTGCATGTTGATTAAATGTCTAAGCATGCAATTGGTATTCCAATTTCTGAGTTGTTTACCTCGGCTAAAGGTCCTTCCGCACTTCTTACAGGTAACCTTTGCCTCATCAGTAGGATTTTGGACAAAGAAGTGCCACACTGCACTCTTCCTACTATGGTACACATTTTCTGGCCTTGCACGCTATGCTAAGTTGACCATCTGGCCAAGCTGTCCTGCAACTCTTTTAGTTTTTGTTCCACGTTTTTGGACACCTATGGGCCTGGCAGATAACCGCTGCTGTGATGTCAATGCCTGCTGAGGATCCTTCTCCTTATCTGAACTATTGCCAGCACCACCCTCCTCCCCCAGTGGATGCCAATCCGGGTCAAGAACTGGGTCATCCATCACCTCCTCTTCAAAGTCATCAGCACCTTCCTCTTTACCCTCCTCTGTGTTACCGTGTAAGGTGGTATAGTATGCGGGAAGGGGCACCTGAGTTTCATCAGGGTCAGATTCTGGCTCAATAGACTGCGAGGGCAATGTAGTGCTCTCGGTCGATGTACCAGCAGAATCATCTAGCAGTGGCTGTGCATCAGTGCACTCCATGTCAGATTCATCTTGGACTGGGGAATTCTGGATTTGAATGGATAACCCAGGCATGGTATGTGAAAAGAGCTCCATAGAGTAATCTGAAGTGTGGGCTGCCCCATCCTTAACTTTTGGTGGGGGTGAAGGACACAAGGAAAGGTGTTTTTCCTGACCAGAACCCTGCACTGATGACTCAGTGCTTGCAGGTTTCGAATGTTCAGAAGAGGAAGCAATAGAGCTGGTGGCTGTTTCGGCAATGTACACCAAAACCTGTTTCTGATGCTCCGGCTTTAAAAGTGGTTTTCCTACTCCAGACAATGACGCAGGCTCAACAACTCCTGCTTTAGCTGCTATTGTGCTTTTGCCAGAACCAGCCTATGCACCACCACGATCAGTACCAGCTGCGCCCCCCTGCCCACGTCTGCGGACTCTTCCATCATACTTCCTCATGTTTGGGAAAATGTTCCAAAAATACCAGCAGAGAGATGGTACTGTATGAGGAGCGTCCAGCTGTGCAAGGTGTATTAAAAAAATTAAATCTACATATATATTTTGTTAGTCACAGAAGCTCTCAAAGTATGTATTGGACCGTTATCCAACAAGCACATATACAGTTGTGGCCAAAAGTATTGACACCCCTGCAATTCTGTCAGAAAATACTCATTTTCTTCCTGAAAATGATTGCAAACACAAATTGTTTAATATTATTATCTTCATTTAAATTGTCTTAAATGAAAAAACACAAAAAGAATTGTCCTAAAGCAAAATTGGATATAATTCCACACCAAGTATAAAAAAGAGGGTGGACAAAAGTATTGGCACTGTTCGAAAAATCATGTGATGCTTCTCTAATTTGTATAATTAACAACACCTGTAACTTACCTGTGGCACCTAACAGGTGTTGGCAATAACTAAATCACACTTGCAGCCAGTTGACATGGATTAAAGTTGACTCAACCTCTGTCCTGTGTCCTTGTGTGTACCACATTGAGCATGGAGAAAAGAAAGAAGACCAAAGAACTGTCTGAGGACTTGAGAAACCAAATTGTGAGGAAGCATGAGCAATCTCAAGGCTACAAGTCTATCTCCAAAGACCAGAATGTTCCTGTGTCTACCGTGCGCAGTGTCATCAAGAAGTTTAAAGCCCATGGCACTGTGGCTAACCTCCCTAGATGTGGACGGAAAAGAAAAATTGACAAGAGATTTCAACGCAAGATTGTGCGGATGTTGGATAAAGAACCTCGACTAACATCCAAACAAGTTCAAGCTGCCCTGCAGTCCGAGGGTAAAACAGTGTCAGCCCGTACTATCCATCGGCGTCTGAATGAAAAGGGACTGTATGGTAGGAGACCCAGGAAGACCCCACTTCTTACCCTGAGACATAAAAAAGCCAGGCTGGTGTTTGCCAAAACTTACCTGAAAAAGCCTAAAACGTTTTGGAAGAATGTTCTCTGGTCAGATGAGACAAAAGTAGAGCTTTTTGGGCAAAGGCATCAACATAGAGTTTACAGGAGAAAAAAGAGGCATTCAAAGAAAAGAACACAGTCCCTACAGTCAAACATGGCAGAGGTTCCCTGATGTTTTGGGGTTGCTTTGCTGCCTCTGGCACTGGACTGCTTGACAGTGTGCATGGCATTATGAAGTCTGAAGACTACCAACAAATTTTGCAGCATAATGTAGGGCCCAGTGTGAGGAAGATTGGTCTCCCTCAGAGGTCATGGGTCTTCTAGCAGGACAATGACCCAAAACACACTTCAAAAAGCACTAGAAAATGGTTTGAGAGAAAGCACTGGAGACTTCTACGGTGGCCAGCAATGAGTCCAGACCTGAATCCCATAGAACACCTGTGGAGAGATCTAAAAATGGCAGTTTGGAGAAGGCACCCTTCAAATATCAGGGACCTGAAGCAGTTTGCCAAAGAAGAATGGTCTAAAATTCCAGCAGAGTATTGTAAGAAACTCATTGATGGTTACCGGAAGCGGTTGGTCGCAGTTATTTTGGCTAAAGGTTGTGCAACCAAGTATTAGGCTGAGGGTGCCAATACTTTTGTCTGGCCCATTTTTGGAGTTTTGTGTGAAATGATCAATGTTTTGCTGCATTCTCTTTTGTGTTTTCTCATTTAAGACAAATTAAATGAAGATAATAATACCAAAGAATTTGTGTTTGCAATCATTTTCAGGAAGAAACTGAGTATTATCTGACAGAATTGCAGGAGTGTCAATACTTTTGGCCACAACTGTACAGGACTGTATCAGAAGTGTACTGCTGTATACGTTTTTGTGTAACTAACAATCTCTGTATATGTATTTACAGAGTGTCACACACACACGCTGACTCTGTAAAGATGTGACTGTAATGCGAACGGCAGATATACAATACTGTTTGAGAATCGGACAGCTCCATAAAGTGTCTGTATGGAAAATTGTCAATCTCCGACTATTTGTATACGGACTGAAACACGCTGTCTCTATCTAGTTTTGACCGTTGTCAAACAGCAGATATACAAAACTGTTTGAAAAGCAGACAGCACTCTAAGGTGTAGGTCTGGAAAAACAGAAAAACTCCTCGGCTTTTTTTTCCAGAGTCACACACAGATAACTTCTTTTTGTCCGTGAAACCAGCCGGTACACGGCAATGTGTGAGGAGCGTACACAGCTATACTGTGTCTGTATGGAAAATTGTCAATCTCCGTCTATTTGTATAGGAACTCACACACGCTGTCTCTGTCTAGTTTTGACAGTTATCAAACAGCAGATATACGAAACTGTTTGAAAAGCGGACAGCACTCTAAGGTGTAGGTCTGGTAAAACGGAAAAACTCCTCGGCATTTTTTTCCATAGTCACACAGAGATAGCTTGTATTTGTTCGTGATAGAAGGTGGTATACGGTATTGTGTGGGGAGCATACACCGCTATACGGTGTCTGTATGGAAAATTGTCAATCTCCGTCTATTTGTATAGGGACTGACACACGCTGTCTCTGTCTAGTTTTGACCGTTATCAAACAGCAGACATACGAAACTGTTTGAAAAGCGGACAGCAATCTAAGATGTAGGTCTGGAAAAATGAAAAAACTCTTCGGCTTTTTTTTCCAGAGTCACACACAGATAGCTTCTATTTGTCCGTGATACAAGGCAGTACACGGTAGTGTGTGAGGAGCGTACACCGCTATACGGTGTCTGTATGGAAAATTGTCAATCTCCGTCTATTTGTATAGGAACTCACACACGCTGTCTCTGTCTAGTTTTGACCGTGATCAAACAGCAGATATACAAAACTGTTTGAAAAGTGGACAGCACTCTAAGGTGTACAGTAGGTCTGGAAAAATGGAAAAACTCCTTGGCTTTTTCTTCCAGAGTCACACAAAGATAGCTTCTATTTGTCCGTGATACAAGGCGGCACACAGTAGTGTGTGAGGAGCGTACACCACTATACAGTGTCTGTGTGGACAATTGTCAATCTCCTTCTATTTGTATAGGGACTGACACACGCTGTCCCTGTCTAGTTTTGACCATTATCAAACAGCAGATATACGAAACTGTTTGAAAAGCAGACAGCACTCTAAGGTGTAGGTCTGGAACAACGGAAAAACTTGTCGGCTTTTTTTTCCAGAGTCACACACAGATAACTTCTTTTTGTCCCTGAAACCAGCCGATACACAGCAATGTGTGAGGAGCTTACACAGCTATACGGTGTCTGTATGGAAAATTGTCAATCTCTGTCTATTTGTATATGGACTGACACACGCTGTCTCTGTCTAGTTTTGACCCTTATCAAACAGCAGACATACGAAACTGTTTGAAAAGCGGACAGCACTCTAAGGTGTAGGTTTGGAATTACTCCTCGGCTTTTTTCTCCAGAGTCACACACAGATAGCTTCTATTTGTCCATGATACAAGGTGCTACACGGTAGTGTGTGAGGAGCGTACACCGCTATACGGTGTCTGTATGGAAAATTGTCAATCTCCCTCTATTTATATTGGGACTGACACACGCTGTCTGTCTCTGTCTAGTTTTGACCATGATCAAACAGCAGATATACAAAACTGTTTGAAAAGCGGACAGCACTCTAAGGTGTACAGTAGGTCTGGAAAAATGGAAAAACTACTTGGCTTTTTCTTCCAGAGTCACACAAAGATAGCTTCTATTTGTCCGTGATACAAGGCGGTACACAGTAGTGTGTGAGGAGCGTACATCGCTATACGGTGTCTGTATGGAAAATTGTAAATCTCCGTCTATTTGTATAGGGACTGACACACGCTGTCTCTGTCTAGTTTTGACCATTATCAAACAGCAGATATACGAAACTGTTTGAAAAGCAGACAGCACTGTAAGGTGTAGGTCTGGAAAAATGGAAAAATTCCTCACCTTTTTCTTCCATAGTCACACACAGATAGCTTCTTTTTGTCCGTGATACCAGCTGGTACACCGCAGTGTGTGAGGAGCGTACACCGCTATACGGTGTCTGTATGGAAAATTGTCATTCTCCGTCTATTTGTATAGGGACTGACACACGCTGTCTCTGTCTAGTTTTGACCGTTATCAAACAGCAGATATACGAAACTGTTTGAAAAGCTGACAGCAATCTAAGGTGTAGGTCTGGAAGAACGGAAAAACTCCTCAGCTTTTTCTTCCAGAGTGACACCCAAATAGCTTCTATTTGTCTGTGAAAACAGCCGGTACACGGTAGTGTGTGAGGAGCGTACACCAGTAAACAGTGTTTGGATGGAAAATTGTCAATCTCCGTCTATTTGTATAGGGACTGACACATGCTGTCTCTGTCTAGTTTTGACCGTAATCAAACAGCAGATATGTACGAAACTGTTTGAAATGGGGACAGCACTCTAAGGTGTAGGTCTGGAAAAACGGAAAAACTCCTCGGCTTTTTTTCCACAGTCACACACAGATAGCTTCTATTTGTCCATGATACAATGCGGCACACGGTAATGTGTGAGGAGCATACATCGCTATACGCTGTCTGTTGTGAGTTCATTTTCCCCTTCACCATTGAGGTCTGATGACCTCCCTCTTCTGGTGAAGGAAGGTAGTGAGGCTGATTACCAAGCACCTGAGCAGGATGATGATGACTGGGTGACTTTAATAGCTGACTGGATATAAGGCTGCCGACGCCCTTCTGCCTTGCTGGTGATTTCTCAGAGGGATTCTAGGAGACCAGTCTGATTTCTGCTCCTCAAAAGCTAAGTTTTCTGCTCTGCTTTTTGCATTTGTGTTTTGGTTTTGTTTTGCCTTGTTTTTCAGGATTTCTGCCATTCCCTGCTGGGGTGAGCTGAATTCCTTTTTGCTCTGTCTTCAGAAAATACCTGAGTACTGATATAGTCTTTTTGAAGCCTAGCGTCTTTCTATCTGTGTGAGTGTTTTTTCATCTTGCTTCACCGTCATTATATGTTGGGGGCTGCCTATTGCTTTGGGGTCTGCTCTGGGGCAGTTTAGATTTCCCTTTCTGTCTTTAGGCTATTTAGTTCTCCGGCTGTGATCGAGGGGTCTAGGACACCGTAGGAACCCCCGACGGCTACTACTAGTTGTTGTTGATAGGTTCAGGGGTCTGCAATCTGACAGCTGCCAACTTCTCTGGTTTTCTGGACTGTGCTAGTATTTCTGTTTTTGCCTCCTACGGTGACTCATTCATAACAGCTGTCTGTCTCTGTCTAGTTTTGACCGTTATCAGACAGCAGATATACAAAACTGTTTGAAAAGCGGACAGCACTCTAAGGTGTAGGTCTGGAAAAACTCCTTGGCTTTTTTTTCAGAGTCACACACAGATAACTTCTATTTGTCCAAGATTAAAGGTGCTACACGGTAGAGTGTGAGGAGCGTACACCACTATACGGTGTCTGTATGGAAAATTGTCAATCTCTGTCTATTTGTATTGGGACTGACACACCCTGTCTGTCTCTGTCTAGTTTTGACCGTGATCAAACAGCAGATATACAAAACTGTTTGAAAAACGGACAGCACTCTAAGGTGTACAGTAGGTCTGGAAAAACGGAAAAACTCCTTGGCTTTTTCTACCTGAGTCACACACAGATAGCTTCTATTTGTCCGTGATACAAGGCGGTACACAGTAGTGTGTGAGGAGAGTACACCACTATACAGTGTCTGTGTGGATAATTGTCAATCTCCTTCTATTTGTATAGGGACTGACAAACGCTGTCCCTGTCTAGTTTTGACCGTGATCAAACAGCAGATATACTAAACTGTTTGTAAAGCGGACAGCACTCTAAGGTGTAGGTCTAGAAAAACGGAAAAACTTCTCAGCTTTTTCTTCCAGAGTCACACACAGATATCTTCTATTTGTCCGTGATACAAGGTGGTACACGGTAGTGTGTGAGGAGCGTACACCGCTATACGGTGTCTGTATGGAAAATTGTAAATCTCCGTCTATTTGTATAGGGACTGACACACGCTGTCTCTGTCTAGTTTTGACCATTATCAAACAGCAGATATACGAAACTGTTTGAAAAGCAGACAGCACTGTAAGGTGTAGGTCTGGAAAAACGGAAAAACTCCTCAGCTTTTTTTTTCCAGAGTCACACACAGATAGCTTCTATTTGTCCGTGATACAAGGTGGTACACGGTAGTGTGTGAGGTGCGTACTCCGCTATACGGTGTCTGTATGGAACATTGTCAATCTCCATCTATTTGTGTAGAGATTGACACACGCTGTCTCTGTTTAGTTTTGACAGTTATCAAACAGCAGATATACGAAACTGTTTGAAAAGCGGACAGCACTCTAATGTGTAGGTCTGGTAAAACGGTAAAACTCCTCTGCTTTTTTTTCCAGAGACACACACAGATAGATTCTTTTTGTCCGTGATACCAGCCGGTACACGGCAGTGTGTGAGGAGCGTATACCGCTATACGGTGTCTGAATGGAAAATTGTCATTCTCCGTCTATTTGTATAGGGACTGACACACGCTGTCTCTGTCTAGTTTTGACCGTTATCAAACAGCAGATATGCAAAACTGTTTGAAAAGCGGACAGCACTCTAAGGTGTAGGTCTGGAAAAATGGAAAAACTTCCTCGGCTTTTTTTTCCAGAGTCACACACAGATAGCTTCTATTTGTCCATGATACAAGGTGGTAGACAGTATTGTGTGAGGAGCGTACACCGCTATACGATGTTTGTGTGGAAAATTGTCATTCTCCATCTATTGTATAGGGACTGACACACGCTGTTTTTGTCTAATTTTGACCGTTATCAAACAGCAGATATACGAAACTGTTTGTAAAGCGGACAGCACGCTAAGGTGTAGGTCTGGAAAAACGGAAAAACTCCTCAGCTTTTTCTTCCAGGGTCACACACAGATATCTTCTATTTGTCCGTGATACAAGGTGGTACACGGTAGTGTGTGAGGAGCGTACACCACTATACGGTGTCTGTATGGAAAATTGTAAATCTCCGTCTATTTGTATAGGGACTGACACACGCTGTCTCTGTCTAGTTTTGACCGTTATCAAACAGCAGATATACGAAACTGTTTGAAAAGCAGACAGCACTGTAAGGTGTAGGTCTGGAAAAACGGAAAAATTCCTCAGCTTTTTCTTCCATAGTCACACACAGATAGCTTCTTTTTGTCCGTGATACCAGCCGGTACACCGCAGTGTGTGAGGAGCGTACACTGCTATACGGTGTCTGAATGGAAAATTGTCATTCTCTGTCTATTTGTATAGTGACTGACACACGCTGTCTCTGTCTAGTTTTGACCGTGATCAAACAGCAGATATGCAAAACTGTTTGAAAAGCGGACAGCACTCTAAGGTGTAGGTCTGGAAAAATGGAAAAACTCCTCGGCTTTTTTTTCCAGAGTCACACAAAGATAGCTTCTTTTTGTCCGTGATACCAGCCGGTACACCGCAGTGTGTGAGGAGCGTACATCGCTATACGGTGTCTGTATGGAAGATTGTCATTCTCTGTCTATTTGTATAGGGACTGACACACGCTGTCTGTCTCTGTCTAGTTTTGACCGTTATCAAGCAGCGGATATACAAAACTGTTTGAAAAGCGGACAGCAATCTAAGGTGTAGGTCTGGAAAAACTCCTCGGCTTTTTTATCCAGAGTCACACACAGATAGCTTCTATTTGTCCGTGATACAAGGTGGTACATGGTAGTGTGTGAGGAGCGTACACCTCTATACGGTGTCTGTATGGAAAATTGTCAATCTCCGTCTATTTGTATAGGGACTGACACACGCTGTCTCTGTCTAGTTTTGACCGTTATCAAACAGCAGATATACAAAACAGTTTGAAAAGCGGACAGCACTCTCAGGTTTAGGTCTGGAAAGACGGAAAAACTCCTCGGCTTTTTCTTCCAGAGTCACACACAGATAGCTTCTTTTTGTCCGTGATACCAGCCGATACACCGCAGTGTGTGAGGAGCGTACACCGCTATACGGTGTCTGTATGGAAAATTGTCATTCTCTGTCTATTTGTATAGGGACTGACACACGCTGTCTCTGTCTAGTTTTGACCTTTATCAAACAGCAGATATACAAAACTGTTTGAAAAGCAGACAGCACTCTAAGGTGTAGGTCTGGAAAAGCGGAAACATTCCTTAGCTTTTTCTTCTAGAGTCACACACAGATAGATTCTTTTTGTCCGTGATACCAGCCAGTACACGGCAGTGTGTGAGGAGCGTACACCGCTATACGGTGTCTGAATGGAAAATTGTCATTCTCGTCTATTTGTATAGGGACTGACACACGCTGTCTCTGTCTAGTTTTGACCGTGATCAAACAGCAGATATGCAAAACTGTTTGAAAAGCGGACAGCACTCTAAGGTGTAGGTATGGAAAAACTGAAAAACTCCTCAGCTTTTTTTTCCAGAGTCACACACAGATAGCTTCTATTTGTCCATGATACAAGGTGGTACACAGTATTGTGTGAGGAGCGTACACCGCTATACGATGTTTGTATGGAAAATTGTCATTCTCCGTCTATTTGTATAGGGACTGACACATGCTGTCTCTGTCTAGTTTTGACCGTTATCAAACAGCAGATATAAGAAACTGTCTGAAAAGTGGACAGCACTCTAAGGTGTACGTCTGGAAAAATGGAAAAATTCCTCGCCTTTTTTTCCAGAGTCACACACAGATAGCTTCTATTTGTCCTTGACACAAGGCGGTACACGGTAGTGTTTGAGGAGCGTACACCGCTATACGGTGTCTGTATAGAAAATTGTCAATCTCTGTCTATTTGTATAGGGACTTAGACACGCTGTCTGTCTCTGTCTAGTTTTGACCGTTATCAAGCAGCGGATGTACAAAACTGTTTGAAAAGCGGACAGCAATCTAAGGTGTAGGTCTGGAAAAACGGAAAAACTCCTCGGCTTTTTTATCCAGAGTCACACACAGATAGCTTCTATTTGTCCGTGATACAAGGTGGTACATGGTAGTGTGTGAGGAGCGTACACCTCTATACGGTGTCTGTATGGAAAATTGTCAATCTCCGTCTATTTGTATAGGGACTGACACACGCTGTCTCTGTCTAGTTTTGACCGTTATCAAACAGCAGATATACAAAACAGTTTGAAAAGCGGACAGCACTCTAAGGTTTAGGTCTGGAAAGACGGAAAAACTCCTCGGCTTTTTCTTCCAGAGTCACACACAGATAGCTTCTATTTGTCCGTGATACAAGGTGGTACACGGTAGTTTGTGAGGAGCGTACACCGCTATACGGTGTCTGTATGGACAATTGTCAATCTCCATTTACTTGTATAGGGACTGACACATGCTGTCTCTGTCTAGAATTGACCATGATCAAACAGCAGATATACAAAACTGTTTGAAAAGCGGACAGCACTCTCAGTTGTAGGTCTGGAAAAATGGAAAACTCCTCTGCTTTTTCTTCCAGAGTCACACACAGATAGCTTCTATTTGTCCTTCATACAAGGTGGTACACAGTAGTGTGTGAGGAGTGTACATCGCTATACGGCGTCTGTATGGAAAATTGTCAATCTCTGTCTATTTGAATAGGGACTGACACACGCTGTTTCTGCCTAGTTTTGACCATAATCAAACAGCTGATATGCGAAACTGTTTGAAAAGCGGACAGCACTCTAAGGTGTAGGTCTGGAAAAACAGAAAAACTCCTCAGCTTTTTTTTCCAGAGTCACAAACAGATAGCTTCTATTTGTCCGTGATACAAGGCGGTACACGGTAGCGTGTGAGGAGCGTACACCGCTATATGGTGTCTGTATGTGCAATTGTCAATCTCTATACATTTGTATAGGGACTGACACACGCTGTCTCTGTCTAGTTTTGACTGTTATCAAACAGCAGATATACAAAACTGTTTGAAAAGCGGACAGCACTCTAAGGTGTAGGTCTGGAAGAATGGAAAAACTCCTTGGCTTTTTCTTCCAGAGTGACACCCAAATGACTTCTATTTGTCTGTGAAACCAGCCGGTACACAGTAGTGTGTGAGGAGCGTACACCGCTATACTGTACAATGTCTGTATTGAAAATTGTCAATCTCCGTCTATTTGTATAGGGACTGACACACGCTGTCTCTGTCTAGTTTTGACCGTTACCAAACAGCAGATATATACGAAACTGTTTGAAAAGGGGACAGCACTCTAAGGTGTAGGTCTGGAAAAACGGAAAAACTCCTCGGCTTTTTTTCCACAGTCACATACAGATAGCTTCTATTTGTCCGTGATACAATGCGGCACACGGTAATGTGTGAGGAGCATACATCGCTATACGATGTCTGTATAGAAAATTGTCAATCTCTGTCTATTTGTATAGACACAGACACACGCTGTCTCTGTCTAGTTTTGACCGTTATCAAACAGCAGATATACGAAACTGTTTGAAAAGCGGACAGCACTCAAAGTTGTAGGTCTGGAAAAACTGAAAAACTCCTCGGCTTTTTTTTCCAGAGTCACACACAGATAGCTTCTATTTGTCCGTGATACCAGCAGTTACGCAGTAGTGTGTGAGGAGCGTACACCGTTATGCAGTGTCTGTATGGAAAAATGTCAATCTCCGTCTATTTGTATAGGGACTGACACATGCTGTCTGTCTCTGTCTAGTTTTGATCATTATCAAACAGCAGATATACGAAACTGTTTGAAAAGTGGACAGCACTCTAAGGTGTAGGTCTGGAAAAACAGAAAAACTCCTCGGCTTTTTCTTCCAGAGTCACACCCAGATAGCTTCTATTTGTCCGTGATATCATCCAGTACACGGTAGTGTGTGAGGAGCGTACACCGCTATGCGGTGTGTGAAAAAATGAACGCTCAGTAACTCACCAGGACAAAATAATAAAAGTTGGAGTGCTTTGAAAAAAGCAGTTTGAACAGCAGTATGCGCACAGCGATGCAGCTAGCAGGTAGCCTTAAAAAGCTGCCTAATCACCACCAGCGCTGCTGCACACAACAAAAATCCTCCACTTTCACTGCACACTAACTGTATAGTGAAAAGCGCTATCAGCAGAATCAGTTTTTTTTTCTTCTTCCCTGCCTAACGCTCTCCCTGTTCAGAATCAGCAGCAGCACCTCTCCCTATTCTAAGATCGGCAGAAGTAAAATGGCGGTCGGCGGTCACAGCCTTTTATACCCACTGTGATGCCACATAAGCCAGCCAATCACTTCAATGCCCTTCTCTAAGATGTTGGTGGCCGCTGCCCATGTCATCGCGTTGCCCAAAGTGTGCGTCCACCTTCATTGGCTGACAAAAGGCGCTGGAAGCATTATTTGAAACGCGACTTTAGTGCTCTGATCGGCGACCTCATGGCCGACCTCATGCTATGGTCGGGTTTCGATCAGCGAAACCCGACTTTAGCTAAAGTTGGCTATTTTTGAATTTGACCAACCCGTTTTCCTCAACTCTATATCTGACAAATCAGTTTAATGCAAACAGCATAGAAGGCATGCACTTCCAATTTTCTAGAGAAAATTGTACAGTACATCCAGAACAGTTTGAAGGACTTTGTGACTCATAACATTCCACAAGATGACACTAGTTTCATACTTAAAATTTTTGGTGGAAAATAATTTCCCCACTGATAGGTTGTGTATGTTTAGAATTATGTAACATTATTTGTGTGATTAATTATTCATTACTCTTTTCTTCACAATATATTCATCTTTTTCTTCAAGGCTTTGGAATATAATGTTGTAAGAGTTAAAGCAACTTTTTGAAGTGTGTTTTGCCGCAAATGTGAAACTACTTATCAATTGTCATCTTTACTATTTCTCCATTCCATGTACGGCTAACCACCTCATTGATGTTATTGAGTTTCTTTGTCAAGAAAACAACAGCTACACCAATAACATGCGCTTTTCCTATTAATTCATCATGCTGCTGAAGTAGAGGTGAGATTAGGGACCTACATAACATCTGGGGACTTTAGTCAACATGACACTGTGCCAACACCCACTTGGGTATACCTACCAAGTTGATATAGTTTGTGCACAGCTGAACAGAGTTGTCAGAAAAAAAATCCTTCAACAACATGTTTGATGGATTGTCTAGTGGAAACACCCATATAGTATTATTATTATTTAATTATTTATATAATGCCATTAATTCCATGGGCTGTACATGACAAGGGGTTACATACAAAGTAATAGATATCGTTTACAAAAAAAAATTACAATGACAGACTGTTACAGAGGGGAGACAACCTTGTCCTTGCAGACTATCATTCTTCTGGAGAATGGTAAAGAGAAGGTGGGGGGTGCGGCAAATCAGGTGGTGGAGAGGCGGCAGCTCATGTGATGGTGTAGAAGTCACATCTACGACCACCACGCTCTCCAATTGGCATCTTTTGAAATGCAGCTGAAATGTCAAAATTTCTAGCTTCAGTTATAGAAAATGCATGGGCTTCTTTTAAATGTCATCGTCCAACCAGTTCAGTATTAGTAGGTGAGGGCTTGTCAGAATCCTGCCCAGGAACACCAGGCGTCAGTAGCTGCGAGTCCTGTCCCCGTGATCTTCAACGTTATCTTGCTATGGCTCTTCCAGGCATGATTTCATCAAGAAGATTTAGCCTTCGTAGTACAGAGACAGAGTACAAGACAGAGTACAACACCGCCTAAGCGTTCACCCTCTGCTACTCATACTTTCTATCTGCGCAGTGACTGCCTCTAGGCTGAAGATGATGATGGTGGTAGTAGTTGGAGTATTTAACACAGTCATGAAGCTGCCATATCAACTTGAAACAGAATTCTTTTTACTGACATACCCCACTGTAAAATTATTATTATTTTTTTTTTGGATGCAAAAGAGTGCTGGATACAATGAGAGTGACAGACTTCCCAAAAGAGGGAATTTAGGCCTAAAATGCCTCAATTTTTGGCACACGGATGTATGAGGCGTGTCAGAGATAGACCCTACTGTAAAATGTGGCCTGCTTTTTAAAATAATGCAATTTATTGCTGTATATAACTTGAGTACCAGACAGGAAAACACTGGAATACCAGCCTAAAATCCACAAATTTTTATCACACGGATGTATGAGGCGTGTCACAGATATACCACACTGTAAAATATTTTTTTTTTGGGGGGGGATGCAAAAGAGTGCTGGATATAACGAGAGCGACAGACTGCCCAAAAAAGGGAGTTTAGGCCTAAAATACCTCAATTTTTGGCACACAGATGTATGAGGCATGTCAGAGATATACCCCACTGAAAAATGTGGCCTGTTTTTTAAAATAATGCAACATAGTGCTATATATAAGTACTGTGACACCCAGGACAAAAAAGGAAAACCGGCCTAAACTGGCCAAACTTTAAGTACGCACATATATCAGCAGCAACGGAGATGCCACAACGAAAAATGTGTGGCCTGTAATTTTTTAATTTTTTTTACTAAATACTGCTGTATATAAGTACATGGACACCAAGGACAAAAAAGAAAACTGCCGTAAACTGGCCAAACTTTGAGCACGCACAGATATCAGCTGGCACAGTGATACCACTACAACAAATGTGTGGCCTGTTTTTTTGGGGGGGCTAACTACTGCTGTATATAAGTACAGTGGCACCCAGGACAAAAAAAGAAAACCGCCCTAAACTGGCCAAACTTTGAGCACACACAGATTTGAGCTGACAGGGGTAGATACCACACCGAAAAATGTGTGGCCTATATTTTTATATTTTATTACTAATTACTGCTGTATATAAGTACAGTGACACCCAGGACAAAAAAAGAAAATCGCCGTAAACTGGTCAAACTTTGAGCACGCACAGATATGAGCTGTCACGGAGATACCACTACGACAAATGTGTGGCCTGTATTTTTTTGGGGGGGCTAAATAGTGCAGTATATATGTACAGTGTTAGACAGCAAAAAAATTTAATTTAGTGCTAAAAAGACAAACATTTTTAGCAGACAGATGGATGAGGCATGTCACAAATACAGTATATGTTTATTAATTAGGCCCTTATTTAACCCCTCAGTTAGTAAGTGTTTCAGTTCAGCCGTAAAAGTGTCCATAGGGTCGCTGTCCAGTTTCTTATAAGTAGTTATATCATTTAAAAGGCATTGAGATTCCTTTTCATACTGGGTATAGTCCATAATGACAATACCACCGCCTTTATCAGCCGGGTGGATGACGATATCAGCTTTCTGTTGAAGTTCCTGTATAGCAAACCTTTCTTTAATCATGAGATTGTACCTCAACTGTGAACACTTCTTGATACTAATTTTTCTAAAATCATGTATAACATTTCTTTCAAAGGATTCAAAGGCTTCTGAGTATTCATTTAATGGACTGAATTTTGACTTGGCTCGTAGGTTGGTGGAGAATGGTAAAATCTCATTATTAAGTTGTGTTAGCAATGTTTCATGAGCTGGAGCCTTTTTAAGAAATTGTTTTTTCAGAGCTAGTTTCCTCATAAATTGTTTGATTCCCATAAAGGCCTGGAACTTACATTTACTGGCCGGAGCAAATTTCAAACCTTTCCTTAGTAAGGACACTTCATTGTCCTTGAGTTGATATTTACTTAAATTAAAGATCTTTTGGCTCTCACTGTTTATTTCATGTTGCTTCTTTTTTGGGAGTGTCCCCCCCCCCCGCAGCCCCTCTTATGTTTTTTGGGGGCCTAATTGAAAAAACGGGTTCATAATTTTCCTTCCATTTAAAAATTGGTTATTTCTAGTATTAGTTCTGGTTGGTGACCTTGTTGTTGCATCAGTTTGAGGTTCAGATGTATGACAATTAACAGAAGGGGACTCTGTGTTAGTGTCCAAGATCTCATACCGAATCTGAGTTATTATTGGTGTGACAGGTAATGAATCAATCATTGGTTGGGAAGAGGTGGTAGCCCTTGGTTCCACTATCTCCCCCAAACCTTCCACTTGATTAGATAAAGGGACATCTTCTGGAGTAGGATGTACAGAAAACCTTTCTTCAGATTAATTTAGGAATGATTGACTAGTATCTACTGTATTTGGTCAATAATCTCAAATTGCTGATCTTACCTATAAATTCGAGGATCAAGTTCAGGGATTGCATCTCTCCCAAATTTACGTTTCTTTTTTCAATAATTTCTTTTTCTTCCAGATTAAGGCGATTTTTGATGCTATTTGAAAGATTTCTAATTTCTGGATGATCCTTGTACGGGTCAATCTCTCTGAATAATTTTGAAATCTCACTTTTCCTGGGTAGAAGTTGTTTTTTGCAATTGTTGATAATGAAGGAGACTGCCTGTTTTGAAAAAGACTTTAATAAAATGTCCCATTCAACAAGGGTAGCCTCATCCCCTATATCGCTAGATAGGGGTTTGTGGATGAGCAGACCCTTTGGGATACAATCATAGGCCAAAAACATTTCTAGGGTAACAACTTCCCATAAGTCCCTCATTTCTTTAAGTAATAGTTGTTCTAATCTCTTTAGTGATTCCTTTTTAATATGCATAGTTTGCTCATTAGTCCTAATGGAACCTCCCATATTAAAGGATGTTTGAATAAAATTTATACGCTCTTTCCTATCTCGCCAAAGTTCACTCATAAATAATGCACATGATAAAATACCAAGTAGTAAATCAGTAATTGTAATTACACTGCTGCCGGCTATTAAATGTGGTTTGTGTTAAAGAAAATACAAGTAAATAGAAATAGCGGTGCTGATGTAAGCACTTTGAGTCTGCTGCAAGTAGAGAGCTAAGCCACTTAAAGATATAGAAGTCAAATAAATAAAATATTACACCTGTGCTGTGAATACAAGTGCAAATTCTGATTAGCGTTAATTGCCTATGGATTAATAACAAGTCAATTTTGTTCATGAATGAAAACACATATAGGGTGTAGGTAGATGCATTTTCAAAGGACTGGTGTTATGTAGAGCATAAGTAAGGGTTAGTAGCACAGCCAGAGAATAGTCCACAGTCTTCAAATGCAAAGCCACATAAAAAATAAGGAGAAATTAATGAATAAATGTTCCTCCAAAAAAAAAGGTCTAATGTGAGTGATATCTCTAATAATCTGGCGATATAGGGGATGAGGCAACCCTTGTTGAATGGGACATTTTATTTAAGTCTTTTTCAAAACATGCGGCCTCCTTCATTATCAACAAGCACAAAATACAACTTATAGCAAGTAAAAGTGAGATTTCAAAATTATTCAGAGATATTGACCCGTACAAGGACTATACAATCTTTTAAATAGCATCAATAATCGCCTTAATCTGAAAGAAAAATAAATTATTGAAAAAAAGAAACATAAATTTGGCAGAGACGCAATCCCTGAACTTGATCCTCGAATTTATAGGGAAGATCAGGAATGTGAGATTATATTGACCTAATCAAGTGGAACGTTTGGGGGAGATAGTGGACTCATTTCACCCTCATTTTTTGGAAATCCGCATCACCCTGCTGGATTCATTACTTGAGGTATTGTGAATCGTGCAATTATTAGAGTTACCTCTGACATTAGACCTTTTTTTTTTGGAGGAACTTTTATTCATTAATTTTTCCTTATTTTTTATGTGGCTTTGCATTTGAAGACTGTGGACTATTCTCTGGCTGTGCTACTAACCCTTACTTATGCTCTACATAACACCGGTCCTTTGAAAAAATATCTACCTACACCCTATATGTGTTTTCATTCATTAGCAAAATTGACTTGTTATTAATCCATAGGCAATTAACGCTAATCAGAATTTGCACTTGTATTCACAGCGCAGGTGTAATATTTTATTTATTTGACTTCTATATCTTTAAGTGGTTAAAGGACCTGTCACACTAAGCGATATCGCTAGCAGTATCGCTATAACGTCACTGGTTTTTGTAATGTTATAGCGATATTGCTAGCGATATCGCTATGTCTGATACTTACCTCCGACCGCTCCCCCGCTGGCTATCACTGATCACGCGAGAACGTCCTGGACCGTTTCTCATTGTCAGCTTCCTTCTGGGCTTCCTGTGGCGCCGACGAGCGACGCATGGACGCGGGCGGGAGAACGTCAGGATCGCCTCGTCTGACAGGTAAGTAGCGACCCCCAACCCCTGCTATGTCGCTGGTGAGATCTGCCTGTGTGGCAGCTCACTAGCGACCACTTAGCAATGCACCAGCAATCCTGACCACGTCATATCACTGGCCGGGATCGCTGGTGCATCGCTAAGTGTAACAGTACCTTTAGATCTCTACTTGCAGCAGATTCAAAGTGCTTACATCAGCGCCGCGATTTCAATTTACTAGGCTTTGATCTTGCCCTCAAAATGAAAGAGTGAAAATAAAGAGCTGGACACAGGTGGAAAGAATTTTCTTAAAGAGACTCTATCACCAGGTTGTTGTTACCTCCTTTGAGGGCAGAATAATCTAGATTCAGGGTCCTTGATTCCATCAGTGTTCATTTACTGGGCTACTTGTAGCTTTAATAATATAGTATTTTATCAGCAGCAGGTGACATTATCACAAAGAGGACTAGTAAACCTGCAGCAATGTAGTCCTCAATATTCATGAGCTTGGACTATACCCCCGATAATTGATTAGCAGTTTTCGGCCTGTGCACAGTATAAAAAGAAAGCTGTCGATCAATAATGTGGTTGGGATTAGACAGAGCTCATCACTGAAAGAGCTGACAGAGCTGCAGCAAATAAAACAGAATCATTCAAAAATACAAGCTAAGAAAGTGACACAGCTGGGGATTAGGGTCTTCTGTAGTATTTATAACTATTTCTTGTAGTATAGGAATGAGAATACCCCTTTAAAAATTTCTTCAGCCATGGCGCAATTGCTTACCTCTACAGCAAGGCTAACATTATGATAAGCACTGCAGTAAAATGGACCTGATACATCTTACTCCCATTGTGGGAAGGCAATAAACAAACCTCATGTATCATCTGTCCTTAGATCATATATCAGTGCAGGAAATAATAGAGCTTTGCAAGCCAATAACCTAACTCATAATAAATATTAGTTCATTACTTTCATTACACAAGGGCTGTTTATCTAAGCTAGTCTTCCATCATTTGGGTTTAATTGCTCATTACAACTCCATTAAAAGTTGGCATATGCAAAACAGAGAAAAGTGAACTTAAACTTCTTTGGGAGAATGTCACTGTAATTGAAATTTTATCCTCATTTATTAAGCACTGGCACATCCTCGGGACTACATTCATTATCATTTTCTGGAGATTAATGTTTCACTTAAATCGACTATTTTGACAAAGGGTGACAATTTGTCTACACATTTCTAAGGACACTGCCGGCCTGGTCCACTCCCGCATATTTAGCATTCACAACTGGCAACTCTAGTAAGGAGGGAGTCAGAAAGGCATATGAAAAATCATGCATTCAACATCTACAAAAAAAGGACAATTTTCATCTGTGCTGTCAATAGTTGTCCATCTTTATGCCACTTGTGTGTCATCCATATGTCCATTTTTTTACATCGATATGACATCTAGATAGCATCCGTTTTATATACGGTAAATCAAAAACAGTTAAGTAATATATAAGACTACATACAGTTTCCTATGCTGTTAACTACACTGTATTCTTAACAAAAGAATGCAATACGGATGATCCATTTGGTATCCTTTATTATTGCTTGCTTGATGATTGTTTGGTTTTTGAGCACTAATGGACTTGATTGGGTAAGTATCTGAAATACAGAAGAGACTAGTGTATGCTGTGATTCCTCTCCATTGGACACCTGGTTCATATGATCAGCCCTAGTGAAAAACATTGATCCAGGTGCTATCTGATTTTAACATGGACAGCACAAGTACGCTAACCGGAACAATTCCTAATGCTGAAATTTTTTGATACATTTTTATACCCACCCATAATGTGAAAGAGAATGTCCTCATCACTCATCACGAATTTTTTGCATATGTGAAAAATAGGACGTCTTTTATCAGTGTGGCTCTAATGTTTCATTATTTTTACTTCATGGTTCTGATTCATCATTGTTACTTCTGCCTTTTTCTGGCAGAATTTGTTACTTTTTGTTGGCTTATATGTATTCATCTTATTTTCTATATGGGTAGAACTGCAGCAGATAAAACAGTTATTTTATTAAAACAGCAACAAGCAGCTTTGTGCCACTAAGTTATCTTTCTTCTTTTTGAAAGATGATGTTCACTACTGAACAACTCCAGCTTAATTAGTCCAGAACTCTAAAATAAAAACAGTGTATTCTCATCTCCTCCTTCCAATGATGTAGGAACCGCTGTTCCTGGAGAGTGTCATGACCTTGTTTTGTCACATACTGACTGCAGCCAAAGATCGGCCACTACAGCTCATCTATATTAGATTTACAAAAGAGAATATACCAGATACACCTATAATTTTCCAAAAGAAAGTGAAGGAAAAGGGGGGGCAAATCTCAGAATACAGAGTCCTACAAAGAGCTAAATGAACCAAGATGTGTATAAAAATGTTGAGATGAGAAACACTGTATGTATTGATCAATATTCAAAAGTTTATTAAGTTCACATACATATAACAATGGAATAAATACCACTAATAGTAAAGGGAGGAATGGATATGGTGAAGACAGGACAAGGAAACTACATCATAGAGAGCAAATATCAAGTGTCAGACCAGAAAAGGGCAATAAGGAAATGTTTATGATACATCAATTAGTCAAGGTATAATGTTTCTCTGAAAAGTGTAGGGAAAATGTCCAAAAGACTATAGTCCTCATACTCATATAAAGCCTAAGTAGAAGACCAGGACTGTCACAATGCATAAAGTGCCATAGATAGTGCTACCATCAAGTGCTTACCCATGTGAAATGACAATTGTTTCCTGCCCCTATGATGTAGTGTTTCCTTGTCCTGTCTTCACCATGTCCATTCATCCATTTGTGGGGGTTTGCAGGTACGCAGGATGCAGTGACGAGTCGCGAGACAATTTGGTGCTTTCTATAGTAACGTTTATAAGACTAGAGGGAACTTTCCTCAGTCATGGCCTGATCAGCAAAAGGGGTAACATGGATTGCCCTTGCAGGGGCTCTATACAAGCAAACACAAACGGGTAGAACACGACTACTTCCAGCAGGTACAGTACGGGGCTCAGGTTACAGATGGCTCTGGAGTCGGTCAGCCTGTACTTCACGTTCCTCTCCCTGTCTGCTACTTAGGTAGAACTCCACTTGTATGACAGGCAACTGTAGCCTGCTTCAGGGATCGCTACTATCTGGCATCTCCAGCTCACACATGCTGCTGTGTAAAGCTGTTGCTTTAGTACCCACACAACCTCGGGATCCAGAGCCCGGTCTCTGGTGCTCAAGCCTGGAGGTGAGCTCTGCTATAGCTCCTGTCCCCAGCTTCTCTCCACACGTCCTGTCTCTACCCTGTTCAGGCACTAACTCACCACTAACTTCCTCCTCCTGACCAGAGAGAGCAGCTCCCCTAAAGTCGAGTTTAGAGCTCCCTCTGCTGGCCTGGAGCAGGGACTGCATTGTATTCTGGAACTACCTGGTTAAGGGATTCCTTCTTTGCTTCCAGGCATGACATCACTCCCCTCTGGAGGGAGGCAAGGCCATTGTGGCAACCAAACTCCTGGGGTGTCACACTTCAACTTTATCTAGAAATCCCCAGACTGCTTTAAAACCTTTGCCTGGGACAGATGTTGCTGATGCATTATAACTACCTTGTGTATTGTTACTGTTCTCAGCTTTCCTATTATATATGCCTTTGACATAAAATAGTCTTCCACATCCTCACCTTTGTAGCAGTATTTAGTTGTTCCTCACCTAGTTTTAGGCTTTCTACCAAGATGTTTCTATTTGAATTAAAGACTATGTTTCAACTTGCAAATAAAAATACTGATCATTGTCACTTGCTTGGTATAATTTGTTACTAACACTCCCTATGATCGCACAAAATTCCTGACTTTGTACATGTCTACCTAGAAAAATTGGTACTCTATTGAGGGCAAAGAGTGGTCATATCAAATATTGATTTGATTTAGATTTCTTGTTTGTTCATTCATTTTGCATTTTGCTAATGAATGCAAATAAACTATTAACATTTATATTTGTGAAAGCATTCTTGCTTTGCATAATTTTTTCCATACAAGCCTAAATAAATTGCACAGCACTGTACATAGCTGTGAAATCATCTACAACCCTTGACTCAAAATACTCTAACCATCAAATTTTCTGACTTTTCTGTTCTTCTACAGATTTTACTCATACTACACCACAACTATTTGAGTACCATGTTGTTTGGCAGCCAGCCACTCAGTGTGACCCGTGCTTTGTCAAAGTTTTTTCAACTAATGAAGACAAAGGTTACAGAAAAGCATAAGCCTGGGTAAAACCAGTACAAAGCAAAGCCGCCTTCCCATACGCTCAAATTTGCAATTTAATTTTCTGCATATTTGGCCCATATTGATCAATAAAAAATTGAGAACATATTAGAATTGTAAAGACATGCAGTACTTCAAAAGACAAAGTGATAAAAATTTAGTTTAGATTGGGTGGTAGTAATGTATACCACTATACAACTTATGGAGTGACAACACAAATAATTTAAGGGAATCTGTTACCAGGTTTTTGCTACCTCATCTGAGAGCAGCATAATGTAGGAAAAGAGACCCTGATTTAAATGATGTATCACTAAATTTACTGTGTGCTACGGGGCAGGACATGGGGGTAGGGTCTTCTTCTAATTCTCCGGCCTCCTATGCTTCTTGTGCAGGTCACTGATTATTCAGTGACCAGGCTCCTTTTTAAAATTCAATGCTGCCACCATCATTGTATAGGCAGTGGGAGCCGGCGTCCTGTGTGCAGTACTTCAATAGAATGATACCAGAGGTGGCACATGCACACATGGAGATTTTGACTCTTAATAAAGAGTCAAAATCTCAATCTGCACATATGCTGCCTTCGGCGCCATTTTATTTACATTCTGCACACAGGACACCGGCTCCCACTGTACAATCAATGACCCCACAATGATGGCAGAGGCGTTGAATTTTAAAAAGGAGGCAGGTCACTGAATAAGAAGTAAAGGAGGCAGAAAACTTCATAATGTGAGTATTAAACAGCCACTGAGTGGATCCCTTCACATCAGGTATCATATTAATCAGCATCACAGCACCATTATGGCCATGCCTTTACTTTACAGGGCTCAATGCTGCTGACAAGTTCTCTTTAACTGTTATGTTAGACATAACTCTGATTTAAGGGCATAAAAATTAATTTTGAAAATTGATATATTTTTGTCATATTTCCAATTTTTTCACAAATAAACCAAGTCATATTGAAGCAATTTTACCACTAACAAGAACGACAATATGTCACAAAATAACCATCTCAGAATCAGCGGGATCTGTTGAAGCGTTCCAGAGTTATTACCTTATAAACTGACACTGGCCATAATTGTAAAATTGAAAGGTGAAAACAGGCTTGGGCGTGAAGGTTATTAAATAACCACAGTTTTGGATGATACATTATTTGGAGTTAAACTAAAGTTTATTTATGTTTTACTAAGTTGAACACTTTTTTTGTACTTAAAATTACGTTGCCAACATTTTATAGATAAAACTGTGAAATCCAGCAATGGTACAGTAGTTATTATATCATGTTTACTCAGCAAATTCTACTGTACTAGTCCTTGAACACTGTTTTTACACATAAACATGATGCTATTTTTCCTTATGACCTTTTGCAAAAGAATTCTCTGACATCTACTCAATGACCTCAATTTTCACAAAAATACACAGTTTTTACTTTGCATAGGCATCTACTGGCATTGTAACATTTCATCAACCTAAGAGCAAAATAGTGTAAATCCTATATTGAAAGGAGCCTTGCCAGGTGCAGATGTAGAGCAACATTTGCCTCTCATGCCTGAATGATTTATATTTAGCACCTAAAGACCCAATGAGCCATCATTTTTCGCAGGACAGCCAACATTAAAAGACCTTTATCTATTGAAGAACGTAGGGAATGTCAGCAGATGCTCTTTAGAATGCTGCTTACCTAGTCAGATTTTATGGGCATTTTTTTCTCGTCTAGCTACACACTTTCTATTATTCGGCAGTTTAGTATTCATAGCACTGTTATGTCCTTCTACTTATTCAGAGCACATTCTTTCTATCTCATTCCCGATCTGAATTGTAAAAAAGAAATATAATCAGATGAGTAAAAAGCCTGGATCCTGCAGTTGGAAATGAAAGAAAACAGAGGAAGATGTTTACAAACCTTCCGCCTAATAATCTTCTGGCTTTCCATTTATTGGCACAATAGAGCGCTTGCAGATTGTACAAGACAGCCATATTCTGACAATTGGAATATGTGGCGTGAAAGCATATGTGACGGACAGCTTCACTGCCATACAAAGTTACTTGGCCTTAATGGGCTGTGAAGGGCAGACTTGATGGTAGACATTTATATTACTGAAGGTGTCATTTTCGCTTTAGACAACTCTTAACTGCATGTAAAATGTACAGTCATTCCATTGTCTATAGGTATTTCTTCATGATGATTTGCGTAGATTGTGATCACATTGTATGAACATATTGGAGAATCTTAGCTTTAGAGATAAAGTTATAGTGACAAGCCCAGATTTTCAATAAGCGAAGCATTCGAAAGAGAAAAGTTACGTATTAGTTCAAGTTCTATGTATGCGCTTTATATAGACACATAAGTAACAGCACTTCAGAGCTTACAAACTTTTCTTTTATTAATAGATCAATAATAAATGAAATTGAAAGATTGTAATTTAGGACAGAAAAATATGTGGAGAATTTAAATATTAAACAAAGCAAACAGAGCAACTGGGGCCTGCCATTAGTATCTGATTTTTCTCATAATTCAATAGTCGTACGCACTGCACTTTAGACAGATAAGGCCGTTGTGTCCCTTTCCCAATAGTCAACATTCCCTTATTAGCATAGTATCTACAAGTCATAGGAATCAGTGCCGCCTTTTCCCACTGGTAGTCTGTTTGCATCAAAGCAAAGTAGCACTTCTGATGAATATTTCTCTATAGAACACTGGGTAATGCAGTATACAAGTAGCGAAATCAGTGGGAGACCTGTCTGATGTACTGCCAGGATTGGTAATAGTAAAAGTAAGAGCAGTAGAAACAAGAGGAAGAAATAGCAGTAATTTACTCACTTATAGTTCGGTCCATATATATTTGGACTGAGACAACATTTTTCTAATTTTGGTTCTAGACATTACCACAATGAATTTTAAACAAAACAATTCAGATGCAGTTGAAGTTCAGACTTTCAGCTTTCATTTAAGGGTATCCACATTAATATTGGTTGAAGAGTTTAGGAGTTTCAGCTCCTTAACATGTGCCACCCTGTTTTTAAAGAGACCAAAAGTAATTGGATAGATTAAATAATTGTAAATAGAATGTTTATTTCTAGTACTTGGTTGAAAACCCTTCGTTGGCAATGACTGCCTGAAGTCTTGAACTCATGGACATCACCAGACCAGACATCATTTCTCCTTTTTGATGCTCTGCCAGGCCTTCACTGCGGTGGTTTTCAGTTGCTGTTTGTTTGTGGGCCTTTCTGTCTGAAGTTTAGTCTTTAACAAGTGAAATGCATGCTCAATTGGTTTGAGATCAGGTGACTGACTTGGCCATTCAAGAATATTCCACTTCTTTGCTTTAATAAACTCCTGGGTTGCTTTGGCTTTATGTTTTGGGTCATTGTCCATCTGTAGTATGAAACGACGACCAATCAGTTTGGCTCTGAATACCTCATAATTCATTCGGCTGCTTCTGTCCTGTGTCACATCATCAATAAACACTAGTGACCAGTGCCATTGGCAGCCATGCATGCCCAAGCCATCACACTGCCTCCGTCATGTTTTACAGATGATGTGGTATGCTTTGGATCATGAGCTGTACCACGCCTTCGCCATACTTTTCTGTTTCCATCATTCTGGGAGAGGTTGATCTTGGTTTCATCTGTCCAAAGAATGTTCTTCCAGAACTGTGCTGGCTTTTTTAGATGTTTTTTAGCAGAGTCCAGTCTAGCCTTTTTATTCTTGATGCTTATGAGTGGCTTGCGCCATGCAGTGAACCCTCTGTATTTACTTTCATGCAGTCTTCTCTTTATGGTAGATTTGTATATTGATACGTCTACCTCCTGGAGAGTGTTGTTCACTTGGTTGGCTGTTGTGAAGGGGTTTCTCTCCACCATGGAGACTATTCTGCGATCATCCCCCACTGTTGTCTTCCGTGGGCGCCCAGGTCTTTTTGCATTAATGAGTTCACCAGTGCTTTCTTTCTTTCTCAGGATGTACCAAACTGTAGATTTTGCCACTCCTAATGTTGTAGCAATTTCTCGGAAGGGTTTTTTCTCTTTTTGCAGCTTAAGGATGGCTTGTTTCACCTGCATGGAGAGCTCCTTAAGGAGCTGAAGCTCCTAAACCCTCCATCCAATTTAAGGCTTTGTGTCCACATAAGCGTTTTTTAAGCGTTTTTGAAGCATTTGTTCTGGATCAAACTCTTCAGAAATGCTTAAAATAAGCATCCCATTCATTTTAATGAATTTTGGCTTTTTTTCTGCCAATGGATGCATTTTTTTCTGCTAAGGAAACGCTTATCGGTTAAAAACGCAGCATGCTCATTAATTTTGCTGAAAAGTCCACGTTTTTAGCTATTTCCTTTGGCCCAGAAGCCGCGTGGAAAAAAACGCATCAAAAACGTGCGTTTTTTTAGCAGAAAATGCGCAAAAAACGCACAGAAATAAAATGTGCGTTTTCTGGGAAGGAGTCTGGTTTCTTGTCAGGTTTATTCCGCATACGTGGGCACATAGCCTTAATATGGATACCCTCAAATGAAAACTGAAAGTCTGAACTTCAACTGCATCTGAATTATTTTGCTTAAAATTCATTGTGGTAATGTCTAGAACCAAAATTAGAAAAATGTTGTCTTTGTCCAAATATAGATGGACCTAACTGTACATAGCACCATTAATTCCACAGCGCTTTACAGACCTTATTCCTGGGGCTCACAATCTAAGCTTCCTATCAGTATGTCTTTGGAGTGTGGTAAGAAAATGGAGAACCCAGAGGAAACCCATGCAAACACAGGGAGAACACACAAACTCCCTGCAGATGTTGAACTTGATGAGATATGAACCCAGTACCACAGCACCACAAAGCTGCAGTGCTAACCACTGAGCCACTATGCTGCCCTAGTAATAGTACTAGTTACATAAGATTAGTAGCAGTTCTTTAATATATTGATGAATAGGTATATTTGAAACAAGAAGTACCAGCTAAATTTGAGTAACTGCAGTAGTGGTTATATAGGTAAAGTAGTAGCAGTAGTTAAAAATATTTAAACTTTCTCAGTTCTTAACAGAAAACAAGAAAAAGCAAGAGGAAGTGTATAATCCCTGCCCTGCAATGCATATTAAGTTTTCTGTCATGATTCCTCCTATCAGTCTGTCTGGACCTAATGAATGACAGTTCTGCTGTCCAATCTAGGACAAGGGTGTGCTGATCTGTCATTATGGTGATTGAAAGCTCAGCCATCCAATCGGATGCTGGGCTATGCTGAGCTGTCAGAGTCTTGAGTGACAGTTTAGCTGTCCAATCAGGGTGTGCTGAAGCTTCATCTGTTTGAAGTAATTACCTGGCTGTTTATCCAGCTCTCTGCCTTAGATTGCTGCCAAATTTTAGCTTTGCTCAAGAGGTATGTATTTACTCTGTGCTCCAAGTCTTGTATTCTGATCTTTGCTGCGTGACCTTGGATTTGCCTTGACCATCCATTTGACTAACCCATTTTTCATGATCCGCTACCTTCGTGGAATTCTCACCTCGGACCGTTACCTGACTATGTCTTTTTCTTAACTCTCTGTCTGTAATATACCCTCCTGACTTTTAACCTCGGACCTCTTGCTACCCAGCCTCACAGCTTGTCTGTGAGTAGTGGTTAGAAACACGTTTTCTCTACTGGTCCAGACTTAACGGTGGCTATGCACTTTGGATAGAAGTTCATGGTTGTACAACCATTGTATGAGAAATCTCTTGGTGAACAATGGTTACAATTCTGCCATACAAATTTAAGTAAATATTGATCATTACAGTCATTCTAAGAGACCTTCCCCCTTTTAATGACAATAGGAGAAAAATGAAGGATCTTTCAAGATGCATTATGCAAATATAATGTGAAAGTTTATTCAGCAGCTAGCAGATGAAAATTTTAAACAAGACCAACTTATTTTTATTCATGGACAGTTTGTCAGAAGTTTGTTAAAATGATTGTTCATTGTTACATTTTTGGTCACTTTTGTCATCGGCCAATCAATGCAGAGCAGAAACTTTTCTGATAAGCTGCCCAACTAGTCACAATGGGCCTTAAGGGGATATGTGTGGGGTGAGGGGAGATGTTGAGTACAGCAGCAACAAGCAGTAAAGAGGACCTGGAAGTGAGAAGTGTATTTTATTTTTGTATGGTCTATGTTCTGAATCAATTTCAGGTGTCTGGCCATATCAATGAAAAAGGCAATGTTTGTTTTTCACCTTTGGTGGAATTTGGTGGGACCCCAGCACTGCAAAGTAACAGTACTAACCACTGAGCCACTGTGCTGCCAGAAAGAAGCTTCTGTGAAAATACTGTCATACAGGATTAGAAATGTATCTGACAATATCAAGTTCTATATTTCTAAAGCGTTGTGGCAGTGTTCTCGATCCTTTTTTACAGGCCATGCAATTCTTAAGTCTGTAGATTTCCAGTACCATTAGGACACATTTACTAAATGTAATGAAAAAATTACAGCGCTCCCTGCATATTTGAAGGACACTAGAGACGCTATTAAAATTTTGGAAACCATTAAGTGGACTGATGATTATATACTGGGTACCCTGGATATAAAGTCCCTGTATACAGTTATTAATCAAGCAAAAGGTTGTGATTCTGCTGAATATTTTCTTCAAAAATCGAATATTTTCAATCCCACTCAAGTAGCATTTATAGTAGAAAGTATGAGATTCATTTTACAACAATTATTTCATTTACTGTAATCAATTTTATTTGCAAACTTGGGGCACAGCTATGGGGATGAAATTTGCCCCAAGTTATGCAAATTTATTGTGTTGTTTATGTTGGGAAGTGGGAGGAGTCACATATTTTTTGCAATGGTCAATTAAGTGAGGGTCTTATTTTGTGGCGGCGCTTCATTGATGATGTGCTTTTTATATGGCAAGGGTCCCAGACTAATTTGGATTTTTTTTGAGTGAAATTACTGTGAAAATTCATATAGTTTGGAATTCACCTCCAGTACAAGCACTACTAACATTAATTTCTTAGATTTAAATATTTTTGTGGAGAATAACATCATTTATCCAAAATGTGGCCATAAGGAGGTGGATTGCAATAGTTATTTCCATATGAACAGTTGTCACCTCCCTTCATGGCTCTTAAACATCCCGAAGAGCCAATTTATACGCATTAGACGCAATTGTACTAGGGATAGTGATTATGACATTGAATCAAAGGTTTTGAAGGAACAATTTGCAGAAAAAGGGTATGATTTATCCTCTCTTGAACAAGCGAAGCAACTGGCCAAATCCGTATCAAGGAGCGTGTTGATTCATGGAGAAAAACCAGCACATGAACCTCTAAGTATAACGCAAGAGATTGGTAAATTGCCCTTTATTACCCAGTACCATAAAAATCCCAGAGGTTTTACCAAAATTATCTAAAAATACTGGCCGATTTTAAAGACAGACAAAACGGTGGGAGATTTATTACCTGCAAAACCTAGATTTGTCTACAGAAGAGCTAAGAAAATTGGAAATATTTTAGCGCCCACTCAAAAAATGGGAATGGTTAAGGGTATTTGTATACCAAAGGGTAATCATTAAATTATAAATGGTGGTTTTACCCCTTGTGGTAGTTGTTCGTGCTGTTTACATGTCAAAGGCAAGAGTGTCACTCAGACGACTTTTTGGAATATGGATAAGACTGAAATGTTTTATATTAAGGATAAAATCACTTGCCATTCCATGGGGGTCATTTACATAGTGAAATGTCCTTGCGACAGGTTTTATGTTGGCCTCACAAAAAGAAAACTCAAGGAGAGGATTAAAGAACATTTAGGTAATATCTCTAAAGGGTTTTGGGACATCCTCTGTCTCGCCATTTTGCTGAAAGACATGGCAAGTCTTGTGGGGGGACCTCATTTTTTGGAATCCAAAAAGTTAAAAAAAAACCCAGGGGTGTGGATTATATAAAAAGCATGTCCAGAATCGAGTCCAAATAGGTTTTCGTGTTAGACAGTTTGGTGCCAAAGGGACTCAATCATGAAATTGAACTATATGCTTTGTAAGGTATTCTAGTTCATATTATATTTCGGCCTTTTTATTCATCCTTTTTATCCATTATATTATATTATTTGATTTATTTATATGCACAATGGATAATTATTATGTATTTTAAGGTTTTAAAACACATTAAACATAATATTTAAACTTTTTTTATGGATAAATGATTTAGATATTTTACATTCTTTTTTTGAGGGGGATCTGTTTATTGTTTTTTACTTCAGGTTTTTATTTCAATAAAGGTTTTTGTATTTTATCAATTTTTCTATGTAAAAGGTTTTTATCAGTAAGCAGTTTACATTCCATTTTGATGTGGGTTTTTCCTGCCAGTAATAGGATCGCACACATGTGCATTGTGTGTGCTGCATTTGCATAGAGAATGCGGGGAGTTAAAAGGAGACTGCGGTAGTGCAGTGTCCATACCTTGAGGAAGGGGGACGTTTCCCCCAAAACGCGTCGGGATTGTCCCCTGCACACGTCCGTCATTTGCGGACCGGTGATGTCACCGCTTCACTGCACGACCCCCGCTAACCACGCCCCCCGCTCACCACGCCACTGCACGGTGGCGCCATTGGCCGAGGCTGCCTGACGCTCACTGTGGCGCACGCTCTAGGGTGCTTTTTTCTATGCAAACGGGAGGACGCTCCCTGCAGACTTATCAGCCTTTTCACCCACTGGCCTCTATGGAGGAACGGAGCTAAATCGGCATAAAGCACTAATACCAGTGAGTATCTCTATTTGCTATCGTTGGCTGATTGTGTTTACACCTTAACTCTTTCTAGTCACACAGTGTTGTCAGCGCAGCAATTTTTCATTCATTTTGTACATTTACTAAATGTGTTCAGATGATTTCCTCGCTCATTATTCACTTATGGACATAGTGACATTGGACAGAGTGCAAAGGATAAATAATTATTCTGAGCCTTCATAAGAAAAATCTGTAATTCTTTATCCATAAGGGGCCCATTCCTCTTTTTAGTGTCGTCTGTATTACTTGTTATGTTTTTATACGTCTGTTTTTCCATAAAAACTAAATGTGTAGCATTTAGTAGGAAATGCAATCGTTCTATTATGTGGCTGAATGAGCCCTTCTGTCAATTTGGACCTGACTAATGTAGACATATTAAAAGGTCTGTGAGCACTTGACTGGAGTGTCTCTTCCAATCAGAACAGTAGGAGGCATTTTTATAATGACTTCAGCTGTTTAGTAAACGCAAATCTCTTATTGCTCTTGGCCCAAGCTGGAGAAGGGCTAGAACTGTAGCTTCACAATACAGAGAAGCAAAGCAGAAAATCATTTGTTGTCAGATAAATCAAGCAGTCCACTCCAGTAGCGAAAATTGAAATCAATAAAATAAATCTGTATTTCAAAGTCAAGTAGCTTTTCTGTATTGCCATGGGAGAATAAAACATTTAGAATCTCCATGGAAACGACTACTTACAGACCTTTGTCCTACTTTCAAGACCCAAAAACCATAATTATACAATAACTAAAAAGATAGCAACAAATACTTACAGAGCTGGATTTAGAGAGTATTATAAACTACAGTGTACAGAATCACGCACATCCACTGATCAGCCGTAACATTAGCAAACCAAGGTCAAGCAAATAACATGGATTATCTAGAGACGAGCAAACTTTTTTAAAATTCAAATTCTCCAGTTTTGCTGCAAATCACAAGTACTGCCAGCCTCTTATTGAAAAAATGTGTGCAATACTCTCAAGTCTCCTAAGATTATATTAAACCCCTTTCAAACTCTTTAACATTTTAGTAAAAGTGACCTCAACATATATGGATGTTGATAAATGGTTTGTAATCAGTGGAAAACAACAGCCTGTTTTATGACAAACTGTATTGACAGACTTTTAATGCTTTTCAAATATAAAAAATTACCCCATTTTGGGGACAGATGCTGCCATGTTGGTGCTTATACATAAGCAGTGAACTCTGAAGAAGCCATGGATTTTGACTGCTCATAGTCCAAAAATTATCCCTATTTTGGAATTAGCAACAGTGGTCACTTGTGGATGCAGAATTCAGCACGTCATGAGCTAGGCTAGGGCTACACAGAAACTGTGGATGCATAACATACTGTTTGAAAAATGAAGAAGATGCAGTTTTTTTTAACCAGCCTTATAACAGTTATCCCTTTTTGGGAGAAGTGATAGGTTTGCTGTTTATGAAATGAAGAAGTAATGGGTTTTTAAAAAGCAGTGCAAAATTATCCACTTTTGGGAACAACCACAGGTTTGCTGTTTTGAAAATTAAAAAGCAATGGCTTCTTAAAAAGCTTTGAGCGTCTCTCACCCCAGCAGCACAAGCGTCCAGCCACAGGCCAAGCGCTATTCCTCTGCACCTTCGGTGCTCTTCCTAAACAGCGCGTTAACCATCCTGTGACACACGTGTCTCACCGCCAGAACAGACCATTTGGATAATCACAGCACCCACCTGTGGACATTCATGCCTGTCACAAACAATACAGGATAGTTTCCTGAATATACTACAGTACTGAATAGTGCCTACTCACGACAGCGGTTCTTTAATAATAATATATGGAATTTTCCTTTACAGCTCCTCTCAGTTAAAACCAACTGTGGAAAAAATTCTGTTTCTGATGAAGGTCAATTGTATGACCGAAAACATTTAAAGGAATGTACTCAACTGGATGCCTTTCACAATAAAGGAACTGTCAAATCAATTTTTCTTTTTGAGTGCCAAGTTTTTGTACTACAAACAAGCTATTTGTCTCACTTCTTGTGTCTGCTGGAGAAAGGATACAGTCCAGGTTTGACTGAACCTGGCTTTTTAGGCAGTACACTACTATTTAATGATTCATGTTAGGTTGGTGCAGCAACAGATATAACATCTGAAGGAAAAAGGAGATCATAGGAGTATTCGGTAAAAAAAAGTATTTTATTGTAAGCATACCAATTAACAATAAAAAATGATTACAAACACGAATATAAAGTGCACAAGAATGATGTATAGGATCACCGGTGCCAGACACCGCCTCACAAGAGAGGTAAATGGAAAGCGCTTCTTCAATGAGGTAGATAGTGAAAATATATACAGCCAAGGGGTCTGAGATAAATATAAATGAAACACCGCTTACCAATAAATGACAGGCAGAGTGGATGGCACCGGAATGGATGCAATAAAGCCTCCAACGTACGTTTGTCTTTTTGGTTTGTAGCTTTCTCAAGGGGATAGTTATAAATCCTGACAAGGACCTTTATATGTGATGGTGGTCAGTGGAATTGCAGATCACATGATAAGTACCGGCCAATAATTTCGGCGTCTGTAGAGCATGCGCAAAGGGGTTCACAGGTCATGACTCGGCTACTTCTTGTATCCTTAGCGTTAACATAAGAAGGAAAGAATTGGCATTGAGGGAAGTGGAAATGGCCCAGACATGTGGTGGTCAGAAGCCTGCAGAAAAAAGATTTGATGGGCAGGGAACACAAATTATCTATTATGTGCATATTTTATTTATTGTGCCGAAAGTGACTAAACATGTAACTGTGTGTCTGGAGACTGTCCGATGGGGGAATCCAGAGGCAAAACCTTCATGGGGTCCTTCATTGCCAGGTTCCACTGCTGCTTCTACCAATTTAGCACTAAGCAATCATCAGCATAGGAGCAGTCAGTCTTCTGCACTAGAAGGCAACACTGCTTATCCCTTTCCACATGTGCCACTTATCCCCATCAATAACTCAGTAGCGCTTAACAAATACAATATTAGTACAGTCACATAGCTGACAAAGGAGCACATTGACTGCCTGGTGGACTGCTAAGTGTTTTGCGATGAATCAGTAGATTGATTCCTGCAAGTCCAGGGTTGAGCACTCAGCTCAGCAGTTAGTCAATGCACTCTCTTGCCTGCAATGTGTGTGTACCAATATTGCATGTGCTGAGCGCTGCTGTGTTAGGCTATGTGCACACGGTGCGAATCCTTCCGCAGATTTTTCTGTGCGGATTTTACTAATTCCGCAGGTCAAATGACCTGCATTTCTCCTGTGGATGTAGTGCATTTTTGTGCAGTATTCCTGCCGTTTTGGTGCAGTTTTCCACTGCAGTTTTCCACCTGCGGATTTGTAGAATGGAGCAGGTGGAAAACTGCAGCAAAACCACACAAAAGAAGTGACATGCTGCTTCTTTTATTCCGCACGAAATCCGAGCGGAAAAATCCGCAGCATGTGCACAGCGGTTTTTTTTACATAGCCAATAATGGTACTGTACATCACCTGCAGTTCTGCTGCGGATCCGCAGGGCCAAATCCGCTGTGGATCCACAGCAGTATTCGCACTGTGTGCACATAGCCTTACTGTTATGGATGGGTGGCACAATTCTAGCTGTTAGGCTCTGTGCACACGGTGCGGATTCTGCTGTAAAATTCAGTAAAATGGCGCCGGATCGTGCTATGCGCATACGCGATTCCGGCCCCACTCCTGTCCCGGTCTCCAGCCGAAGAGAAGCGACGCGGCAACGCTCCTCCCGCTCAGTTAAGTATGTAAGTATGGCGTCGGAGATGGTGGTATGCAGTGTGTACGGTACCGCCTTCTCCGGTGCCATACACACTCCTCACCGCTGGCTGCCTCATTCTGTCTGGAGCCAGACTGCGCAGGCGTTTCGCGCTTGCGCAGTCTATAAAGGCTTCGGACAGAGTGACGCTTACAGCGTTATATTATAGATAGTAACATAGTTATTAAGGTTGAAGGAAGACTTAAGTCCATCTAGTTCAACCCATATCCTATCCTAACCTGCTCTAACATGTTGATCCAGAGGAAGGCAAAAAAAACCCATGTGGCAAACAGTAAGCTTCACATTGGGGAAAAAAATTCCTTCCCGACTCCACATATGCAATCAGACTAACTCCCTGGATCAACGCAATAGTAAGGAAACTAGTGTAAATACCCTGTAATATTATACTTTTCAAGAAAGGCATCCAGATCCTTCTTAAGTTTTAGTAGGGAATCACTCATTACAACATCATACGGCAGAGAGTTCCATAGTCTCACTGCTCTTACAGTAAAGAATTTGCGCCTGTGATTATGCTTAAACCTTCTTTCCTCCAGACATAGAGTATGCCCCCTTGTTCCCGTCACAGGTCTAAGAGTAAAATGATCACTAGAAAGGCCTTTGTACTGTCCCCCATATATTTATACATTGTAATAAGATCACCCCTAAGCCTTCATTTTTCCAAACTAAATAACCCCAAATGTAATAACCTGTCTTGGTATTGCAGACCTCCCAGTTCCATAATAACCTTGGTCGCTCTTCTCTGCACCCGCTCCAGTTCAGCTATGTCTTTCTTATACACCGGAGACCAGAACTGTACACAGTATTCTAAGTGTGGTTGCACTAGTGACGTGTATAGAGGTAAAATTATGTTCTCCTCATGAGCATCTATGCCTCTTTTAATGCATCCTATTATTTTATTTGCCTTTGCAGCAGCTGCCTGACACTGGCCACTAAATGTGGGTTTGTCGTCCACCTATACACCCAGGTCTTTTTCAGTGACAGTTTTGCCCATTGTTTTACAAATAAGCACATAATTATACATCTTGTTTGTTCTACCCAAGTGCATGACCTTGCCATTTATCAGCCCAAGCTTCTAGTTTACATAAATCCTCCTGTAATATAAAATTTTCCTCCTCTAAATTGATTACCCTGCAGAGTTTAGTGTCATCTGCAAATATTGAAATTCTACTCTTTAAGCTCCCTACAAGGTCATTAATAAATATGTTAAAAAGAAGCAAGCCCAATACTGACCCCTGTGGCACCCCACTGCTAACCGTGACCCAGTCTGAGTGTGCTCCATTAATAACCACCCTTTGTTTCCTATCCCTGAGCCAGCTCTTAACCCACTTACACATATTTTCCCCCATCCCCATGTTCTCATTTTATGTATCAACCATTTGTATGGCACCGTATCAAAAGCTTTTGAAAAGTCCATGCACACCACGTCCACTGCATTCCCTTGGTCCAGTCCGGAACTTACCTCTTCATAAAAGCTTATCAGATTAGTTTGACAGTAACTGTCCTTCATAAATGGAGAATTTTTTTATCACTAATCATGTTATCGGTCATGGGATTTTCCTGTCATACTGTTGAAAAAAAGTCATTTAGCATATTGTCTTTTTCCTCATCCTCATCCACCATTTCACCCAGACTATTTTTAAGGGGGCCAACACTATCATTTTTTAGTTTCTTACTATTTATGTAGTTAAAGAATATTTTGGGATTATTTTTACTTTCTCTGGCAATGAGTCTCTCTGTCTCAATCTTTGCTGCCTTGATTTGCATTTTACAGAATTTATTTAATTTTCTGTATTTATTTAATGTCTCATCACTACCTTCTGGCTTTAATTCTCTAAATGCTTTATTTTTGTCACTTATTGCGCTCCTTACAGCTCCATTTAACCATAGTGGTTTCCTCCTATTTCTAGCATGTTTATTCCCATACGGTATATATTGTGGTAATAAACGTCTCCCATTTTCTTTGTGTATTTTTATGTCTCAGGATATCGTCCCAGTTAATTGCACCAAGATCATCTCTCATCCATTGGAAATTTGCCTTCCTGAAGTTTAGTGTCCTTGTAACCCCTCTACTACACATCTTATTAAAGGATACATGAAAACTTATTATCTTACCCAAGTGACCTTCAACCCTTATATTTGAAATGCGGTCTGGTCTGTTGGTTAATATTAGGTCTAGCAGTGCCCCCCTCTTGTTGGGTCCTGAACCAGTTGTGAAAGGTAATTGTCTCTCATAGTTGTCAAAAACCCATTACCTTTGCTGGAACTGCAGGTTTCAGTTATCCAATGTATTTCAGGTTAGTTGAAGTCCCCCATAATAATGACTTCTCCTTGAGTTGCCGCATCATCTATTTGCTTTACGAGGGTATTCATTGCTTCCATTATTTTTGGAGACTTATAACAAACCCCTATCAGTAATTTATTATTTTTCCCCCTCCCCTTATCTCCACCCACAGAGACTCTACATTTTCAGTAGATTCACATATATTATCATGCAGGGTGGGTTTTAAGGATGATTTTACATATAAACACACCCCCCCTCGCTTATTTGAATGGTCATTTCTGAACAGACAATAGCCCTGTAAATTAACCACCCAGTCATGGCTCTTGTTCAGCCATGTCTCAGACATCCCCACCATGTCATAATTATGTTCCAACAAAATTAATTTTAATTCCTCCATTTTGTTGGCGACACTTCTGGCATTAGTATACATGTACTTTATGTATCTCTCTTTACCTCTATTCTTTCTTAAATTATTAACTGTTCTAACCCCAGCCCCCATGCCATCCCCACCCCCAATTTCATTATTTGTGCCCAAGTCTCTATTTGCACTGTCTTCCCCTCCTATAAAATGAATACCCTCCCCCCAGTTTCTAGTTTAAACACTCCTCCAACCTTCTAGCCATTTTCTCCCACAGCACAGCTGCACCCTCCCTATTGAGGTGCAGCCCGTCCCTAGCGTAGAACCTGTAGCCAACTGAGAAGTTGGCCCAGTTCTCCAGGAACCCAAACCCCTCCTTCCTACACCAATTCTTGAGCCACTTATTAATCTCCCTAATTTCCCATTGCCTCTCTGGCATGGCATGTGGTACAGGCAGTATTTCAGAAAATACCACCTTGGAGGACCTTGCTTTAAGCTTGCAGCCTAATTCCCTGAAATCATCTTTAAGGACCTTCCACCTACCTCTAACTTTGTCATTTGTGCCAATGTGTACCATGACCACTGGGTCCCCACCAGCCCCCTCCCAGTAATCTGTCAACCCAATCAGCGATGTGTCGGACTCGAGCGCCAGGTAGGCAGCACACCATTCGACGATCCATGTCTTTGTGACAGATTGCCCTACCTGTTCCCCTAATAATTGAGTCCCCCACTACCAGCACCTGTCTGGCCTGCCCTGCTCTTCTATTTCTCCCTTTACTGGAGCAGACACTCCTCTGGCTTTCAAAGAACATGCCTTTCTGTAACAGTGCTATCCCTGCACTGACACTCCCCTCATCTGCCAGCTTATCAAACTTATTGCGTTGTGCCAGATCACGACTAGCCTCCCTGTCGCTCTTCCCTCTACCCCACCTTCTGTCACCCAGCTTGCTGCTTCACTGTCCTGCAGCTCCAACCTAGCATCCCCACCCTCATCTATCCCATTGAGCATCTGCTCAGTGAGCAGAAGACACCTTTCCATATTGTCTATGGATCTCAGTGTTGCCAGCTGCACATTTAGATCCAGTATCTGGGCTTCCAAATGCACAATGTGCTCACATCTCGCACAGCAGTATGCACCCTCGACCGGCTGTTCAAGGATTGCATACATGTGGCAAAATGTACACTGGATGGCATTGGCAATAGTGGAGCACTTCCCTAATGGGGATTGCACCAGACAGAAAAGATAAGTAACAAAAAATAAAAAGTATTAATAACATATAACAGCAAATTCAGTAATACCTCTCTTGGAAACTCCCTGAATCCAAAGTCACTGAATCACAAGTCACACACTTACCACCATTCGCACTTAGGGCCCCATCACACATAGTGACTCACCAGCGATCCCGACAATGATATCAACTTGTCAGGATCACTGGTGTGTCACTACATGATCGCTGGTGAGCTGCCAAACAGGCAGCTTCACCAGCGATCAGCACCAGCGACGACGAGCGCTCGCGTAGCTGTGTACCTTAGTTACCAGTGCGCTGATGCGGGGAGTTGGTAACCAAGGTAAACAGCGGGTTTCTAAGCGCCGCGTACACAGAGGGTTTCTAAGTGCCACGCGACGCTAAGAAGCCCGCTGTTTACCTTGGTTACAAGCTCCATCTCGCTGATCGCCGGTCTCCCACCTGCCACACGCAGCGATGCGTGCTGGCCAGTGGGAGACCAATGATCAAAAAAATGTCCACCCCTTTCCACAACGATCAGCGATACCCGGTAGGGGGGCCGGTCGCTGATAGGTGTCACACACAGCGATCTCGCTGGTGAGATCACTGTTGCGTCACAAAACTTGTGACTCAGCAGCGATCTTGCTAGCGAGATCGCTGTGTGTGACGGGGGCTTTACACTCCAGTCACACTCGGCTCGTTCACACTTGCTCAGGCAGAAGATTTAAAGAGATTTTTTTTTCCCTTCACCAGCAAACCACCCTGCTGCTCAATGCACTTCCAAAAGGCACGTTACGATATGTATTTCTCCTCCTCATACTCTATGTTCATGATGTTTATAATATAGTATATAGTTCTGTTCCAAAATGTAGGTGCTTTTTGTAGTAATATATATCAAAAGTCAAAACTCTCATTATCAATAATATGTATTTGTTTTTAAAATTACATAGCCAATGGAACTCTTTTAGGCTATGTGCCCATGTATGCAGAAAATTTCTGCTTCAAAACCGAACTCCTTCCCAGAAAACACGTGTTTTTTTTGCGCTTTCCGCGCGTTTTTCATGCGTTTTTTCCTGCGCATCTTCTGACTCATACAAAATAGCTAAAAACACGGACTTTTCCACAAAATTAATGAGCATGCTGCGTTTTTTACCGCAAAGCGTTTTTTTCGCTGAAAAACACATCAATATGCACAAAAAGTGCGGAATTCATTTAAAATGAATGGGATGCTTCTTGTATGCGTTTTTGAAGCATTTTGACTGGGACAAAAGCTTCAAAAATGCAAAAAAACACTTACGTGGGCACACAGCCTAAATGTTGCTATTGCATGGCTTGTTAGTTAGACACTGTAACTTTTGATAAATGTGATTTGTTGTTAACCTTAAAATCAAACAAAAAATTAGCTAACAATTTCCTTTCCTTTTAGCTTCCTCACAACTGGTCTCTCATATGTGGCACTGCATCATGAATTTTTGATCGGGAAATCCACAATATCAGACATAGTCCGGTCTACCTGTTCTGAAATCTGGTCATGACTTCATCAAGTGGTCGTGTCTGAGCCACAATTTCTGGCCTCTCTGTCTTGGTCTGCTGAATTTCTGGGATTAGGTGGTTTTAGGGTTAACCTGGATGGCCTCACTCTGGGATTCTGGGAGGCTTCTTATAGCCTCATTGTGGGGCCATTCACTGTCGCTTATACTCTGTCCCTTGCTTTGTGCATGTGCTATGTTTCGTCTGTCTGGTTCTGATTTGGCTGTGTCCCTGTTACGAGTTTTGCCTGCCCCTTTTGTACTGTGCTGTCCTTTCTGTGTATGACCCCTTGGCTACGTCCTGACTACCCTCAGCCTGTTTCTCCTGTACTGCGCTGCCCTCTCTGTGTATGACCCCTTGGCTACTTCCTGACTATCCATTCTGTCTAATCCTTTGGTACTGTAGTGCTATCTCATGCTTTGACCCCAGCCTGATCTGGTTTATGTCCCTGTCTATGCCCCTTGGTAACTTTGTCCCGTAGTTACCCTTCTAGGAGTATTCCTTCAGCTCCTAGCTCTCTGAAGCTTAGGCCATGCCCCCAGCAGTCACGTGCTTCAGGTCCTGTTTATCTGAAGCACGCATCTTCAGCGCTGCTTCCCTGCTCCATAGGCATAAATATCTTTGGGCACAGTTTGTTTTACTCAGGACACACGCACTGGCTCAGTGAACAAGTGCAGTGCGGTGTTCCTGACATTCTCTTGGACCAGAACGATCAGCATTTCCACGTTGATGTATGTGGACATGATGGTGGACTCCGTGGAGGCGTTATTCTGGGATGTCTGGACCGCTTTCTAAGCTTATTAGCATGTCAAAACTTCCTGATAATGGCTGAGTCCATTTCCTGTCACCTGGAGAAGTCTTGTGTATTTCTCGCTAGTCACACATGTCGTCTGTGTGTAATCCATATTTTTATCGCATAGGCATATTACGGGCATATTACACTGACAATCGCAGCATGTTGCTATTTTCTCCGTCCGCATAATACGGCCGAGAAAAAATCCACTGATGGGAGCTGCCCCATAGATTAACATTGGTCCGAGTGCAATGCATTTTTTTGTGCATAGCACTCGTCCGTATTTCTCGCTAGTGTGACTCGGGCCTTAGAGTTAATGTTTGGGACTATCCCTGAGTGGAATGGATAAAGTGAAGGGACCGAAACAGTTTCCTGTCAGAAAGTCAGATAGTGCCAAGTTTGTATAAGAAACAGATGTACGGTCTGACAAGCAGGCAGTGCCATATGACAAGGATGTCATAGAATCATAGAATGTTAGACTTGGAAGAGACCTCCAGGGTCATTATGTCCAACCCCATGCTCAATGCTGGATTCACTAAATCATCTTTTCAGCTCAATAATCCAATCTGATACAGGAGCATGCTGTAATGGTTGGGAAATAAATGGTTAATCCCTTCATTTAATCTGGATTCATTATTTGACTAGCAGCGCACTTAAGTCCATGAATTTTTATTCCATTAAGTTTTAGGGTTGGCTGTATTGGAAGAGGTGTCGGTCCCCATTATACTAGTTGCACTCTATTGCAATTGATGTCTCTTTGTTGGTGTATGCCACTCATTTTTGGAAATGTGAACATTCCTGGTTGGGTCTCCATCTGCTGGGTTGGCTTTACTGGAAGAGGTGTCAGTCCTTATTATACTATTTCTACTCTGGTGAAGTTGATGCCACTTTGTTGGTGTCTGCAACTTATTTTTGGAAATGTGGAGTCTCCAGATTGGGTCTCTCCATCTACTGGATTGTCTGTAGTGGAAGAGATGTCGGTCCCCATTATACTATTTCTACTCTGGTGAAATTGATGCCACTTTTGTGGTTTCTGCCACTAATTTTTGGAGATTACTCCAAAAATTATAGATTACTAGATGGGTCTCCTTCAAGTGTGTTGCCTGTAGGCCTCTGAGATTGGCAGACCTCCACAACCTTTGAGTCAACTAACCATGCTACTATCTTTACATTTTTCTGACAATAGGAGTCTACAAAACTGATATTTTTGCCACCTGAGTATGGCTGAGCATGAAAGTAGGTTGAGCTGTTGCATATGGTATCAGGGCTCCCAGCACAGCAGGCCTACATCGATGCCTTACCCACCTCGTCTTCATTTGAAGTTCAATTCAAAGCTGTGAATGCTGGCCCAGACCCTGATACCTCATGTGTTTTGGCAACTTTTGGGCAAGTTTGAAGGTGTTGTGTATGCAGGTTTTTTAGCTTCCCATTGACTCCAATGATGTTCAGCTATGTTTTGCGAATATTCAATGAATAATTTGTTGAATATTGCAAAATCAGCAATCGTAATCCGAACCGAACATTAAAATATTCGCTCATCTCTAATTATTAACATAGGTCATATTTTTAGGCTTCTATTTGCTACAACAATATGGTGATATAGTATATTTTCATTTCTACTGTAATATATATGAGTCAACTTACTGACATTAACTGCTCCATAATACCAAATTTCAATTAAAGTATTTTGCTGCAGTTCCCTGTACACTTCTATCTCACCAGTTTTTCAATTTACATTTCTAGATACATGGACAAAATCCCAAGTAGTATTAGTGAGTTTTCAGGGATTTAATGTGACAGTGAGAGACACAGGTTTTGTTGCTAATGTTCTGCTTTGCCATAAACCCAGAGGGCTCCTGTAAATATAATTACGATGGAAAATGCTCTCAATGTATTTCACGATGTTTGCAAAAGTATAGATTATCACAATAATAGAAACATGCTAAAATGTTAAAACACCTCCGGTTTGTTTAGTTAGCTTGCATTCTTGAAATAAGGCTAAAGATATTTCCAATTCCATCTAATCATTCTCTTGGTGAATTGCGTTTAGTAATTAAATTCTCACAACAGCGTAGTAGGGTGCCAGGCAGAAAGCACATACTGGCTGAGAAAGGACTTTTAGCTGTGTGCCAAGTAAAATTATTTCCAAGAGCCATCAGCAGCATTCGAAACAAGCTCGAATGACAGGAGCGGCAATACTAAGATCAAGGAGGAGACTTAGATTATAAAAAGAACTGCTTGTCCCTTTACTTGACGTATTTTTTTAATACCTCAGGGGAGCTAATGGCAATATAAATATTGTCTTGTTTATTTGTTAAAAATACAATTTCTTAAAAATAGAACATTTCAAAATATTTATGTATAAACTAAACAATGATGGGAATTTTACAAGTATTTATTTTTTCACAATGCAGTAAGTTGGCTCAGTGGTTAGCACTGTAGCCTTTCAGCGATGGGGTACTGGGATCAAATCTCACCAAGGATTTCTGCAGTGAGACGATCTCTGCAAGGAATTTGTACGTTCTCCCCTTCTTTGTGTGGTTTTCATCCCAGTACTTCTGTTTCCTCCTACACTCCAAAGACATAGAAAGCAATAGCAATATCTGTAAAGGTGCTGTGGAATATGCTTTTGCTATATAATTAAGGCTAGTTTCACATTAGCGTTTTTTTGCGCAGCGCATCGGGCGCATAAAAAACGCAAAGAAAAACGCAAACCAAATGCGCGTTTTTTTTACATCATGCGCACGCTGATGCGTCAAAAAAACGCAGCGTTACTTGCATTTTACATGCGTTTTTGCATGCGGTTGCGTTTTTTATGCGCATGCGTTTTTAGGTGTGACATTTCACAATAGAAAAATCCTTGAACACCAATGGGTCACCAGTGGGCGTGTGTCATTGGAATGTTTTATAGACCCTGTACTGCTGAATTCATCAGATTTTGCTGCTGTTTCCGGTGTCAAGATGGACCTGCGTCTGGATAATTTCCGCTTCAAGCTGGATCTTGACATCGCGCTGTCTCAGGCGTATGCCTTTTGTTGCCAGCAAGAAAGGGAGAGGGAGAGACAGCAGAGACGGCAGCGGCGTCGGTTTTGGAGGCATCCAATTATCGAACTCCGGGCAAGTCGTGGAGCATATCACACGCTGTACAGCGAGCTACAGGAAAACCCGGAGAAATTTGCTGACTATACACGGATGTCCCAGGAAAGCTTCCTTGACTTGCTGGGTATGGTTGAAGGAAACATCCGGAGACGGGACACTCAGCTCCGGCGTGCCATTCCTCCCGAAGAAAGGCTCCTTGTCACCTTACGGTATGTATGTTGTTATGTTTGCATAATTTTTTTGGCATTTTTCCAATTTTTTTTTTTTTTTTGTCAAAAAAATTAGGTTTTTTTTTGGCTATTGAATTTTAACATTATTTTTGTGAAATTGCTTTTTTGCATAATGGTTTTTCTTCTGTCATGTACTAATCCCATTTTA